>NC_142522.1:37963451-38050951 GCF_964205215.1 Stylophora pistillata
GCAGGCTTGGCTGCTAAGCCTAGGGACGTTTTAGATACGTTGGATCGGTCTACTTTCGGTGTAAATTCTTCTTGTATATTTGAGTCTGTTCCGTTACAATTAAAGACTTTGCGACACTACACAAGGCGGTGTCCCTTCTTGTATAAAAAAAATGTATTTGTGTTCCGTTCATAATATAATTGTACCTTTGAAGAATTCTTACTGTTTTCTTATACCCAGCTACATGTACGTGTAGATCCATTGAAGTGACTAGAAAGTCTTCCCCTTTCATTCATCCAAAGAAAACGGTTTGACGCTTCCAGTGAATAGCCCATTTCCGAATTACCCTTGGCCTCTCTTTCAAAACGAGGCCTAGTGCTCAACTATTCTTGTGAAACTTAATTTATTTTGCATGTGAATGAAAACTTATCATCATATGAAAGAGTGAGCACCAGAACTCGTTTTGAAAATGAGGCCAAGTGTAATTCGGAAATGGGCTATTGATGGGCTTTTTTACTTCCTGATCAGGTCCATTGTAAAGCAAACGGACTCCATGTTGAGAGTTTCATCGCTGTCTAATTATTGGGTCGCAGGAATGGGTTTGTAAGGGACCGCGCTATGTAACGCATTTTTCGCAAAACAATTCAGCATTTTCGTTTGACTCAGTAAAAGGTGTAAACCTGCATCATTTTTCCACTAACTTTGGGAAGAGGGCTGTAACCAGAAGCAAGCTGTAAATTTCAATCTTCCATTCATGCCGGCCTCAGTTTCATTCATTATCTAAGTTTAAGTTACACATTCATCTTTTAAACTGTTGACGGTAGTGGAATAGTCACTGAAAGCATTCAAAATAACTGTCGGAGTGACTTACTTCAATAGTCTGCGAATTTCAACCCAGTCAATAGCACAAGTGCTCGCTTAGCTATTCAGACAAAAGAAGAAAGCAAGGTATTCGATCAATCACGAGAGGTTGTTCTTGGTGAAGATTGACAGTTATGATAATGTCAGGAAAGACAGCTAATGTCTGCTCATACACAAATCAGAAGTTCACCAGACTTATGTTCTGTCGTAAAATGACCGTAGGAACAACAATAACATCAAGAACAACTCTCTGTTTCGTGACAAAGAAAAGTTTATTGACCTCTACACTGAAAAAAGTACAAAACAACGGCTATTTACAGGGACCTCTAAGCAGACTAACATCTTAACCGTTTGGAGGATCACGAGGTCTAATATTTTCCTATATCCACCTTCTTGTTTTCATCTTCTGCTCGTCTTTTGAGTACTGATGTACAACACTGAAAAAGGCACATAGAAGATCAGTAACGTAGCTAACTTTACCCTTTAACTTCCACGGGTGACCAAGGAAGACCTTCTCTTTACAACATCATTACAATATGAAGAAGAGAGGTGATGCGAATAAAGAAAAATTTCAATTAGGGGATCATTAGTTGATCCGGAACCAAATTCTCTGAACTAAGATTACATGAACTGTATGCATGGCAGGCAGTAAGGAGAATTACCAAAATAATGAAGGAGATCTTGGGAGTGGAAATCTTTAACATTGAAAAGTGACAGTTCACACTTAAACTAGCTGGTATCAATAAAGAACTACGAAAGCAGAATTTCTTTGCAAACCCTAACTGTATAGAAGAAGAACCAAAGCTAAATCATGTAGATAAAAGGCAAACACAGAGGATTCTTAGACCAAAATTTGGCAGAGAATGGAATCTAACATACAGTTATGGCTGGTTTAATTTCAATTTTCTTTTCATCCTTTTCAAAAAGGGCAGAGGGCTATTTCATTATTTTATTATCCAACTACACTTCGTAGAGTACAAATAACGCCATAGACGAGTACTAATATCACGCGGTATTTGTACTCTTAAGAGTACCGGTTAAACAGGTTTTCTCGCATCGCGCAAGCGAAGAATTGGATTGAAGTTTCGAAAAAAAAATGGCGGACAATTTGAATCACATTTTCTGGCAACGAAGTGTCGGAATGGCTGGCAAATATAGATATAAGTGTATTGGATAAATCGAACGAAGAAAAACAACTAGACGACAAGGAAATTTCTTCATTTATTAAAGAAAATAGAAACAGCAACACGACAACGCGCCAATTCCGTTCCGCTTCGTATAGTACTGTCACGCACTCCTCGTACTCCAAATATCTGCGAAATTCGCCCGCACTGAAATAACAATTTGGCGTGTTGAATAATAAACGACTCATTAAACGTTTTGTTGTGTAGTATCGCTGAGTATTTTTACTCGTTATTTGTATTTTGACTCACCGTACGGGCTCGTCAAAATACGGCACAACTCGTAAAACTGAATACTCAGCGATACTACGCAACAAAACGTCTAATAAGATACATATATATATACAAATTGGCATACAAAGCTTTGCTTTCATGTCCAAATTGAGCACTCTAACTAGGATGAGTCATTGCTCTGCAATTGCGCATGCTCGCTAGTGTACTCTAGTTTGAGCACTCTGGCATGGCTTAGACGATACCACAAAGGTTGGATCGTTTGGGGTGACCATATTGGTTCTCCTCCATCCTAGCATTAGCACTGCACTGATGAGGCCCAGAAGGCCGAAACAGTACTGTCTGCAGTTATATATATATATATATATATATATATATACAAATTATATATTTCATTATCCCTCTTTTGAGATTTTTACTTTCAAGAATAAAGAGTGTTCTTTAAAAAGACAAAAGACATATACTCCATTCACACCAGCAAGACATTTTAGGTAAACCAGGTCTAAATTAAATAAAAATCAGAAACAGAGAACTGCAAAATTGAATTTTCAACAGGTGTTCAGTAATGACTGTAGTCACTAACTTGTATTTTCAATGTGCTAAATCTGAAGTCGAGAAACATTGGTCTCAGCTGCTTCTAGCAACAAGAAAAAAATTTTAAACCAACTTTCAACAAAAAAGTTTCAAAACATGTTTAAGCTTTGGTGTGAATGGGGTGTTAGATCCTCCTAGCCTCATACCATTGTTTCCTCTCAAAAAGGCATCACCATATTTGTTTTTCAGCTGAAAATATAAATGTCAGTAGTTTAATTGGCATGTTGCATAAACAAAATATTGGTTAAATTTATAGAAGCAATTGCTCCCAGAAAATATCCATACCCACAATGTTTGTACAGTTTACCAAGAGAAATTCCAGAAAGCCTAATATTCCCTTGCTCAAAGAATTTCGTATCCTTTATTTTTAAAACTCCTTCTCCCTCCCTTTCTTTTACACTCAATTTAAACATTCATTATAGACAGTAATGATCTCAAAAGTTCTATAATTGTATGGAGATGGTTCACAATCATTTGATCAAATTACTACTTTTCACCCTTCCTACTGGCTCCAGAATAATAATTATGGGAAAACATGATTACAAATCATTCCACTTTCACAAGTCCTGATGAGCTGTCACTTTGAAGATTGAGATGAAGGGGGAATGCAAGATAACCCATACCTTCTGTTGTTCAAAAGCAGAGAAGGGGAAGAACACAAAGCAGGCATATGGATGCCAAAGGGTAAGTAAAAGAAAAGGAGTCTAAAGGCAAAACAAGGACAAGGACAAGGAGAGGAGAAGTGCATTGAACACATCCCCATTTAAAAATGTACTTCACCATTTTAAAATGTACTTGACATTTCAGGTATCTTAGTTCCTGAATGAGCCAATCAGATCTCAAATGCATTTTTAATGAGTTCTCTGGGAACTAAGTTCCTTTGTCAACCAATCAGATTTGGTTTGTAATATGGACTTTGCTCTTTAGGAACTAAGTTCCTCAACAAACCAATGACATGGAAGAATACATGACGTGACATTTCTAAATTAAGATTCGCCTGTTTAATTTATGTCAACACTAAATAGACCGGACAACAATGTTACACTTTGGAAATGAGTCGAATACACGATGGTCTACACGTCAACGAAAAGGAATCTGATACTACACAATTCTGTAAAAAATGCCACAGCTTTTTTGCCGCGCTTTTTACCAGCGCTAATACATATATCTTGTTCGTAGTTTTGTTGTGTAGTATCGCTGATTATTATTACAAGTTGTGCCGTAGTTTGACGAGCCCGTAGGGCGTGTGAAAATACAAATAACGAGTAAAATTTTTACTCAGCGATACTATACAACAAAACGTCTAATAGGTTATTTATTATCCAACACGCCAAACTGTTATATATATGTTGTTCAGTGCGGGTGAATTTCGCGGATATTTATTTACGGGGAGTGCGTGACAGAAGTATGCGAAGCAGTACCAAACTGGCGCGTTGTTTTGTTGCTGTTTCTATTTTCTTCGATGAATTAAAGGAAGAAATTTCCCAGACGTCGAGCTGTTCTTCTTCATTTGATTCATCTAGTAAACTTAGATCTATATTTGCCAGCCATTCTGACTCTTCGTCGTAGGATGTATGATTCAAACTGGCTGCCGTTTTGTTTTTCGTCATTTAACTACAAATCACCGTCATTTAACTACAAATTCTCCGCTTGCGCGATGCGAGAAAATCTGTTTAACCGATACTCTAGAGTACAAATACCGCGTGACATTTGTACTCAACCAATCGTTTCGTAACATTTTCAACGCTGTAGTGTATGTATAAAGGGCAGAAATTTCCTCTCCGACGCTTCAAATGCGTTGTTTATTTTGTTTCGGAAAAGTATTTCGCTACGCTTCAATGATCTCGTCTCGGATTGGTGAAAAAATGACAGGTGTATTCATGCGTAGAAATGAACTTACACTTGCGAAACGAGATGTAATCGGCGTTCAGTTTCTTGTTTTCCTCTTCTCTCTCGTGAGTTGAAAAAATCCATTCCCAAAGAAAAATTAGGCAGATCTCCATCGGCGTATTCGCTTGTTGCCATGTCTAGTTTAACTTTTTTACGGAAGTTTTTCCCGGTTAATTTTTAATGAAAAATGCTGAAGTCACTCGCGCGAAAAAAAATTGTCCCGAGGGATTTGACGTCACCAGCGTGAATCAGTGGGAAGCACGCTCGCGCAATTGAGTTTGATTGCACGACTCTTAGAAGCTATGTTGTAATAAGCAACATAAACCGGTCTAAAAACTTATCGCAAGAGCAACATTGCCGGGGGAGACTGTTTTGACTTGTGTACATCACCATTTCAAAACGTACTTGACATTAAAGGTATCTTAGTTTCAGAATGAGCCATTCAGATCTCAAATACATTTTTCATGAGGTCTTTGGGAACTAAGTTCCTGTGTCAACCAATCATATTTGGTTTGTAGTATCAACTTTGTTCTTTAGGAACTAAGTTCCTCAACAAACCAATGACATGGAAGAATGTATGACATGTCATTTCTAAATTAAGGTTTGCCTGTTTTATTCATGTCAACACTAAATAACACAGACAACAAATTGAATTTATAACATGGCAGAGCCGCGCAATCAAACTCAGTATCTGTAAGCGTGCTCCAGATCTCGATAGCACACGCTGTTGGCGCCTGCAAATGGCTTCGCCAGAATTTTTTTTTTTTCGCGCGAGCGGCAAATTTGTGAACACGGTGAAAAATATTATACTTCGCGACAATAATGGATAAAAATAGAGACTCGGCCCACCAATCCCAAAACGAAGACAATTTTGCGACCTTTTCCCTTTGGCTAGAATTCTTAACCGAGGCAGAAAAAGAGAAAAACAACGGGAAACGAGACTCGGCATCAGCGCTGTCACGATTCGCTTCACTGAACAAACACTTCTAAGATAGTGTTGTCCGTT
This sequence comes from Stylophora pistillata, assembly GCF_964205215.1. Classification (NCBI taxonomy): domain Eukaryota; kingdom Metazoa; phylum Cnidaria; class Anthozoa; order Scleractinia; family Pocilloporidae; genus Stylophora; species Stylophora pistillata. Next base: position 37,969,194 of record NC_142522.1, read on the forward strand.
ATTCGTGTCGGATTTCGGATGCAAAATTTCACCGGCTACGTTATAAAACAATTGGTTCATGCTTTTAGCTGTGCACTATCGACTTATGGAGCACTTGGGTTTTTCTTCCCAAGGATTTCAGTCCTCAGAAAAATAGTTATCTCCACCCATCTTCGCTTAGCTTCATCTCGGGTAAGATGTCTAAAAGAGATGTTGCCTCATTTCGCGCCATGAAGTAAATTTTGGCGGGGAATAGACCGTGACCGCTGTTCTTTTTCGTGTTTCCCAAAACACATTCCCAACGGATTCAGCCGTGTCTTGCGACATTCAAAACGCATTTATCACTCCACCGAGCCACCAAATGACATTGGTTGGACAAGATTGAATGTGGTTCGCGAAAAAGATACCTGCGCAACTATCTTGCGAAATATATCGATCGTACGCGATCAATTTCGCAGGAACTCCTAACCTCACCTGGATCTTTTTCCAATCTCAAGTCAGGTAACCGCTAGCTGATTGGCCAAACTGGTAACTAATTTCTACCAATTCTATTCGTGTTCCCACGGAGACTGTTCGTCGCTACACTGCTGCAGCAGTAGAATTTTTTTCGGTACGTTTGCACGAAGCATTTGCAGCTTCCTCAGATTACATTCTCCTTAATTAATGTGAACTAGGTAATAACATATAAAGGCAAATCACGTATGATATCATGTTGTTAATGAGTGTTACGCGGTTTAATATTTTAGAGGACAGTTAGTTCGGCGAATAGACTGAACTCAGGGTTGTCGTAACAGCAACAAGAAGATTTAGTCCAGAATAGGAACGTAGTTTCCACGTGGTAAACTCTTCAATAGCACGTAACTCGATAAACTGACACGCCCTCCGCCAACTTCACACGACTTGAAAAATTCACGCAGCCTCCGCCAACATCAATCAACCTAAAAGAAATACTCACGAACTCCGCCAAACTCGACAATTCAGTGCCTCGTCACACTTGACTGATCACGTCTGATACCCAATTCTCTTCGCTTGTGAAAACCAGCGAAAATCTAGGCTTAGTCTCGCTTACTTATCTACTTACACGATGAAATTCTAAAACTTTCAAAAAAGATCTAATTACAGGAAGATTACAAAATATACCCTTTTTAGAAAAGCTTACGTAATACATCAAAATAAACGAGCTTGAAGAGAATTGGGTATCAGACGTGATCAGTCAAGTGTGACGAGGCACTGAATTGTCGAGTTTGGCGGAGTTCGTGAGTATTTCTTTTAGGTTGATTGATGTTGGCGGAGGCTGCGTGAATTTTTCAAGTCGTGTGAAGTTGGCGGAGGGCGTGTCAGTTTATCGAGTTACGTGCTATTGAAGAGTTTACCACGTGGAAACTACGTTCCTATTCTGGACTAAATCTTCTTGTTGCTGTTACGACAACCCTGAGTTCAGTCTATTCGCCGAACTAACTGTCCTCTAAAATATTAAACCGCGTAACACTCATTAACAACATGATATCATACGTGATTTGCCTTTATATGTTATTACCTAGTTCACATTAATTAAGGAGAATGTAATCTGAGGAAGCTGCAAATGCTTCGTGCAAACGTACCGAAAAAAATTCTACTGCTGCAGCAGTGTAGCGACGAACAGTCTCCGTGGGAACACGAATAGAATTGGTAGAAATTAGTTACCAGTTTGGCCAATCAGCTAGCGGTTACCTGACTTGAGATTGGAAAAAGATCCAGGTGAGGTTAGGAGTTCCTGCGAAATTGATCGCGTACGATCGATATATTTCGCAAGATAGTTGCGCAGGTATCTTTTTCGCGAACCACATTCAATCTTGTCCAACCAATGTCATTTGGTGGCTCGGTGGAGTGATAAATGCGTTTTGAATGTCGCAAGACACGGCTGAATCCGTTGGGAATGTGTTTTGGGAAACACGAAAAAGAACAGCGGTCACGGTCTATTCCCCGCCAAAATTTACTTCATGGCGCGAAATGAGGCAACATCTCTTTTAGACATCTTACCCGAGATGAAGCTAAGCGAAGATGGGTGGAGATAACTATTTTTCTGAGGACTGAAATCCTTGGGAAGAAAAACCCAAGTGCTCCATAAGTCGATAGTGCACAGCTAAAAGCATGAACCAATTGTTTTATAACGTAGCCGGTGAAATTTTGCATCCGAAATCCGACACGAATAACGGACAACACTATCTTAGAAGTGTTTGTTCAGTGAAGCGAATCGTGACAGCGCTGATGCCGAGTCTCGTTTCCCGTTGTTTTTCTCTTTTTCTGCCTCGGTTAAGAATTCTAGCCAAAGGGAAAAGGTCGCAAAATTGTCTTCGTTTTGGGATTGGTGGGCCGAGTCTCTATTTTTATCCATTATTGTCGCGAAGTATAATATTTTTCACCGTGTTCACAAATTTGCCGCTCGCGCGAAAAAAAAAAAATTCTGGCGAAGCCATTTGCAGGCGCCAACAGCGTGTGCTATCGAGATCTGGAGCACGCTTACAGATACTGAGTTTGATTGCGCGGCTCTGCCATGTTATAAATTCAATTTGTTGTCTGTGTTATTTAGTGTTGACATGAATAAAACAGGCAAACCTTAATTTAGAAATGACATGTCATACATTCTTCCATGTCATTGGTTTGTTGAGGAACTTAGTTCCTAAAGAACAAAGTTGATACTACAAACCAAATATGATTGGTTGACACAGGAACTTAGTTCCCAAAGACCTCATGAAAAATGTATTTGAGATCTGAATGGCTCATTCTGAAACTAAGATACCTTTAATGTCAAGTACGTTTTGAAATGGTGATGTACACAAGTCAAAACAGTCTCCCCCGGCAATGTTGCTCTTGCGATAAGTTTTTAGACCGGTTTATGTTGCTTATTACAACATAGCTTCTAAGAGTCGTGCAATCAAACTCAATTGCGCGAGCGTGCTTCCCACTGATTCACGCTGGTGACGTCAAATCCCTCGGGACAATTTTTTTTCGCGCGAGTGACTTCAGCATTTTTCATTAAAAATTAACCGGGAAAAACTTCCGTAAAAAAGTTAAACTAGACATGGCAACAAGCGAATACGCCGATGGAGATCTGCCTAATTTTTCTTTGGGAATGGATTTTTTCAACTCACGAGAGAGAAGAGGAAAACAAGAAACTGAACGCCGATTACATCTCGTTTCGCAAGTGTAAGTTCATTTCTACGCATGAATACACCTGTCATTTTTTCACCAATCCGAGACGAGATCATTGAAGCGTAGCGAAATACTTTTCCGAAACAAAATAAACAACGCATTTGAAGCGTCGGAGAGGAAATTTCTGCCCTTTATACATACACTACAGCGTTGAAAATGTTACGAAACGATTGGTTGAGTACAAATGTCACGCGGTATTTGTACTCTAGAGTATCGGTTAAACAGATTTTCTCGCATCGCGCAAGCGGAGAATTTGTAGTTAAATGACGGTGATTTGTAGTTAAATGACGAAAAACAAAACGGCAGCCAGTTTGAATCATACATCCTACGACGAAGAGTCAGAATGGCTGGCAAATATAGATCTAAGTTTACTAGATGAATCAAATGAAGAAGAACAGCTCGACGTCCGGGAAATTTCTTCCTTTAATTCATCGAAGAAAATAGAAACAGCAACAAAACAACGCGCCAGTTTGGTACTGCTTCGCATACTTCTGTCACGCACTCCCCGTAAATAAATATCCGCGAAATTCACCCGCACTGAACAACATATATATAACAGTTTGGCGTGTTGGATAATAAATAACCTATTAGACGTTTTGTTGTATAGTATCGCTGAGTAAAAATTTTACTCGTTATTTGTATTTTCACACGCCCTACGGGCTCGTCAAACTACGGCACAACTTGTAATAATAATCAGCGATACTACACAACAAAACTACTAACAAGATATATGTATTAGCGCTGGTAAAAAGCGCGGCAAAAAAGCTGTGGCATTTTTTACAGAATTGTGTAGTATCAGATGCCTTTTCGTTGACGTGTAGACCATCGTGTATTCGACTCATTTCCAAAGTGTAACATTGTTGTCCGGTCTATTTAGTGTTGACATAAATTAAACAGGCGAATCTTAATTTAGAAATGTCACGTCATGTATTCTTCCATGTCATTGGTTTGTTGAGGAACTTAGTTCCTAAAGAGCAAAGTCCATATTACAAACCAAATCTAATTGGTTGACACAGGAACTTAGTTCCCAGAGAACTCATTAAAAATGCATTTGAGATCTGATTGGCTCATTCAGGAACTAAGATACCTGAAATGTCAAGTACATTTTAAAATGGTGAAGTACATTTTTAAATGGGGATGTGTTATTGATAATAGTCAATGACTAGTATTTTGAACTAATGAAAGGAGACAGGTATGAAGTTGGGGCAAGGGGGAGAAAATGTGCTACTTTTTGAAAAGACTGACCAGTCCTCCAATCAAAAACAGACTAAAATGGTTGAATACAGAGCTTTGTAGATTCTTGTGTAGACTATTTAGCTTGAGAAAAACAGTTTTGTCACAAACTGTTACAATCTTGACTACATGAACAACAACTTTTTTGAAGAATAACTTGCATGTGTAAATGAAACTCTGCCAACCTGTCCATTAGCATATTCTTCTGTTTGTTCTAGAGCAATATTCATGTAACCATCCAGGCAAGCAAGCACTCCTGCAAGAAATCATGGAGAGCTGTTTTTAATATGTACTACCTATCTGCAAACATACAGGCATCCCAGCCATTTTTTGAGCCATTTGATAGGAACTAACGACTGTGCAAGTTCTAAATATAGGAAAATATATTAATAACATTTTTCTCCAAAAATATAGGTACTTCATAGGAGCCAAAAAAGCTTTTAAGAGTAAGTGCCTCTAAAAATCCCGCTACCAATGGCCAGAGTGGAAGTTTTTTTTTTGCTCATATTTTGCCCATCCATAGGCAATGGTGAGAAACTAAACGTGATTTAGTTTGTTTTGAGAAAGGCCACTTCAATTTGGAGAAAATTAAAAAAAATCTAGATATTTGCCTTTGGGGACTTCACAACAGCCAAAATTTAAGACAGAATGGGCCGTTCTCAAAATTTGTCTTGCATGCAAAAGGGAAGAAAGAGAGATAAAGTATTTTCCGATGCATCACTTCGCTAAGGGTTTTACTTCTAGTTTGGTGGTAAATATTCAACTTAGCAGTAATCTGAACAGTGAACAATAATATTTTAGAACTGCTTTAATCTTAACCGAAAGAAATTTATATTTTAGCTGAAAGTCGGAATTACAATTTTAGGCATCTGCTACACCTTGGTTTACCCTGACTGAGACTCAAGCCATGAGGTCTTTAAAACATTGTACTAAAACATATGCAAAAACTGGTTTGGGTAGTTCAGTTTGTGCGTAACACAAACTCTTCAAAGTTGAACTCAATTTGGTTGAAATATGAAACCTAAGTAGCAGTTTGTTGGTATTTACTACCACAGGAGGCCCGTTATTATATTGTTAACATCAATTTTATTATTTATTTTTATTGGCTTTGCCAAGTACTGGTAATAGGAAATAGTGAGTGAATATTCATATGAGAGAGTTCACCGATAATTAGCTTTTGTCTGCAAAAATGCAAAAAAGTGCATTAAAAATATAAATGTAATATTCGACAGTCGTCCTTTTTCAATTAATTTCATAGGAAATATAGGAGGATTTCATGAAATATCTATCTTAGGCTCTTTCTAGGATCCTATACAAATTATAGGACATACAGGATAAATAGGAGGTCTGGGATGACTCAACATAAAAATTTTAATTTAATTAAATAGCATGCTACATAGGGAGACAGTAAATATTAAGTTAAAATAAGTATACCACCATAAAATAACAGAGATGAATAACATTCATGGATATCACAAACTTTTCTAAAGTCATATGTAAAACCCATAAACATTACACTATGTAGTGAAATTTTGGAAAAAATAATAGAAAAGCTATACAATTTTCTGCCAAGCTTAATTCATATCAAGTATCCTTGTGTGACACTAAAAAATCCAAAATCCAAAATCACAAGCATTAGGGCTATTATAATGGTAATTGCCGTTTTATACCTCCAAAAGTCAAGACATCTTAAGCCTTCACCTTTTTGAAAGGTTTCAAGTGTGGTGGGGTTCAGCAACTTAAAGATAGAGCTATTCCTAATTTTGAGTTGTTGAAATATGCCTATAAAGCTGAAAGCTATGTAAAATATGATTTAATGGTGTGACATTTTGTTCCCTAAGCATTCACTTATAATAAGTGGTTTGGATGAATGTTTGGAAGTCCACAGTGGATAACTAATTAGTTAAGTATTGAAACAAGACATCAGATGTTTTTGCTTCTTCATGGCCACTATGTTGGTGCCCCTTGGATGGGCACTGACATAGCGTCCCCATACTGAGCTCTACAAAGTTATGTCAAACATTTTGGCAAATAACTGAGCAGCATAAAACCCTACACACCTGAAACTTGGGGAAATCGTATATATATATATATATATACCCTTATTCTATAATAGCTCCCCCCTTGGCATCAGACATTCAATTGTATTTTAGATTTCAATTGCAGGACAGTGGAAGCCACCAACAGATATTAAGCTAATCGTAGGCTCCTTGGAACTACCACATGGCATGTCTTAATAACTCAATTAAGTGAAGAGGACTTTAATCCTTTGCCATCACCTTCCAGTATTGTGACATGACCTTAAAGGACCACTTGATTATTAACTACTGAATGACTGAGAGTGAGGTTGTTATGGGAAAATCTCGAACTGAGGCCTTGCTGTATTGAACGAGTGATAGTGAGACCAATATGGCTAAGCAGAGATTAGAGATTTTCCTGTAACATCTAAATGGTCAAGGTTATGAAGTTATTTATTGCATTGCTTTTAAATGGAAGAAATGAAAAATTTACTAAAGCTGATTAGTTGACAATTTACAAAAAGCAATGCACACATTTACCTATTCATTCATCAACTCAAACCCATTGTGCCAGTAAAACTAGGCTAAATCAGTGAGCTACACCACTCAGTATTACATATTCTATAAAAAACACATCTATTATCTCATTCATAGCCTTGAAAAAGTATTTCACCAAAGAGAAAACGCAATTAGATGAGAGAAATTTTGTCTGACTTTCAAGGCAAAACATCAACTGGAACTCATACAGAATGGACAGAAGAGTGCTTCAAAATAGTCCAAATGGCTATGGGGTCTTGGGATAAGAAGAAGCAAATGCTTCTTAATGGACTGTTCAGAACATTTCAGTCTGTGCATTCTCTTTTTACATCATATCTGTGGGAGGTCGAGGGTTCAAGGCCCTGCCGGACCAATACTCATGGTCTTAAAATAAGTGAGGAGAATTTGCTACCTTTCTATAATTGAGAAATGGATAGATATTCTAGTCTTCTCGGATAAGGACAAATAAACCGGAGGCCCCATCTCCTGCAGGATTAGGGGGGTAGGAGATGTTAATTCCCACGCATGAGGTTACTGTGTGGTGGATGTCCTCCCCTGGGTTGGATGGGTGGGTGTTGGCCCTGAAAAGCCCCTATGGGGAGTGGTCAATTAACCTATGTATGTATGTATGTATGTATGTATCTTCATCTTTTGGGAGACTAATGGATGAACTTTACAAGCCTTTTAAAGACCTAATACTACATGTACTCAGAAATATTGCTGCCAACAGAAACTGCATGACTGTTTGCATCTGATGTTAATGGTTGGTGTAATAGCTCAAGCCTGTGTAATAGAGCGGGAATTTATCGAAGAGAACTATCAAACTAGCTGGGACAAAATTTAGTATTTGGGCAGTTGCTATGACTTCATGGAATACGATAAACTATAAGATTTTTTGTGATATTCTGCTTAGGATGCATGACTGATCTATCAATGCATGACTGATCTATCAATGCATGACTGATCTATCAATGCCTGAGTGATCTATCAATGCCTGAGTGATCTATCAATGCATGACTGATCTATCAATGCATGACTGATCTTACTAGCAATTTAAGCTTTGTATATGAGACAGTCAACTTTGATTGTTCTTCTCTTGCGCCTGTCAAGGTTTAGTAAGTCAAAACACAACCTAAATGTATTTACAATAATGTATGGACGAAACATTTTGTTGAAGTGTTATCATGACACTGACAGCTTTCTCATACATGTGTTAACATTTTCTTATATTAGATGTGAGATTGGATGTATTCTTGTTTGTTTGCCTTATCCTTTCCAGCTCAATCTCAAATTTTAAGGCAATTTAAAACTAACTTTGCTTTTCTTCAAAATTTTGAAATGCCTGTTATTTGAGTTTCCTCTCTCAGACTCTTAATCAGCCTTCAACACTTTCATGCATTATAACTTTTGAAAAAAAGAAGAGAGCCACTGTAGTACTTGTGTGACCTTTTGTGCTCTTCCTGATTTGCCTTTAAGTTTATAATCTTTCATCAGCTTGTAGTCAATTACTGCAGCTGTACAATGCTTGCTCTGATCTTACTTTTAACCAATCAGAACATGTAATTTATCCGCCACAAACCAAAGCCAAATAACAATAACTTTAGAGGTCTTTGTTGGGGTAATAAAAGTAAAAATATGCCCATATAAATAAAAACATACAAAAGATGAGATTTCAGAACAATGTTTATTTCAAAGTCAGATAAATTAATGACGATAAAAATTAACGGTAAAACACGATGTTTCGACCATGCTTAGGTCATTGTCAAGTGAATGGAATGAAATACAGTAAATATGTGTATATGTACACATAAGAAATATAAAAAATTTTTGCAGGCGTAAACAAACAATAAAACTACAAAGAAAGTGCTAGTAAAAAGCTAATTAAAAACCTTAGCACGAATTGAATCAGACTGTACATTGAGAGCAGGTCTTAGCTTATGAATAAAAAACATCTCATAGACGAGACAGACAAATTTGTTCGTGCACTTCATTAAGGTGCTAAAGTTCTTTGTAAGATCCTTTGGAGTCAAAGAATGTTTGTCACGAGAATGTTTGCCAATTGATGAAGAGGAGTTTTTATGTTCTTCAATACGTTGGTGTAGATAACGGCGTGTGATAAATTAATGATGACGATGGCCAAACTAATGCTAAATTAAACTTAATTTGTACCCAAGCAAGTAACTGACTGTGTGTAAAAAATCTGGCTAATAAGTACACACTGCAACCAGGAGCAAAATAGCACACAAGGTATTTGTGTAACATTATAGGTCAAATTCAATTAAATCTGCAAAACCAATGGTGCAGCACAAAAGTTTGGAGGATGATGGCCAAACTAATGCTGAAAATGTAATTTGTACCCAAGCAAGTAACTGACTGTGTGTAAAAAATCTAACTAATAAATGCACACTGCAGCCAGGAGCAAAATAGTACACAAGGTAATTGTGTAACATTATAGGTCAAATTCAATGAAATCTGCAAAACCAATGGCCGAGCAAATATTTTGGAGGATGATAGCCAAACTAATGCTGAAAACTTAATTTGTACCCAAACAAGTAGCTAGGTGTAAAAAATCTGCCTAAGAAATTCAAACTGAAGAACCAGGAGCGAAATAGCACACAAGGTATTTGTGCAACATACAAAGGTCAAATCCAGTGAAATCTGCAAAACCTCATATAAGCTGTCAAATGTGTAAAATACAGCCAAACGACAGCAAAACAGATCATAGGCAGCCCAAGCTCAGTTTGAGAGGTTAATCATAATCCATGTGGTTTCATATTGCGTAATTTAAAATGGCCGTGAATATAAAGGATTTATATGGGATTTCAGGCAAATGGTTCAAGTTGATAAATACTCGCTAGAATTATCAATAAAATACAGCTTACTGTATCTACTTTGCTTGTTTTTACTCTCTGTGTGGTTATTTTCCCGATCCATTGCAATTTAAGCAAGTTTCCAACTGTTAGAGAAAGGACTCCTTTCTCTTACATTTGGAAACTTGGGGTTAAAGGAAATTGCTTAAATCGTAATCCTTTCTTTAACAGTTGGAAACTCGGGGTTAATAAAGGAAATCGCAATGGATCAGGGAAAATAACTACACAGAAAGTAAAAACAAGCAAAGTAGATATGGTAAACTGTATTTTATTGATAATTCTAGTGAGTATTTATCACCTTGAACTGTTTACCTGAAATCCCATACAAATCCTTTATATTCACAGTCATTTTAAATTATGCAATATGAAACCACATGTATTATGATTAACCTCTCATACTGAGCTTGAGCCGCCTGTGAACAGACATGTGAAAATCAACCTGAAGACAGGTATTTAAATTGTTTACGCTGAACAACAAACTAATTCCATATCAACTGTTGTGATTGTTGTCATCATCAGTTTTAAGATCGACTTTCAATTTTGAAGTCTGTTTCTTTTCAGTTGAGTATTAATCTGCAAGCAAGCAAATTTTAGCCATACTCATCTAAGTAATTTGCTAAACAGTGGTTTTAGGGGATAAAAGATATAGATCTAGGATTCAAACTGTCTTAAAATGACCAACCTCTTGTTTTCAAGAGTGTTTTTTGACATGCAAAGGCATTAGTCACCTCTCTCCTATTTAGCTTAATGATAAACTTATTGCAACACAAAGATGTTGAGCTGTCTCTAATTAATATTTAATTTCAGTGTAATTTTCTGTGTTTGAGGCAAGAATCTGAAATATTTGAGTTTCTTCTTTAAGGAATTCTAAACATTGGGGGGAGTACCGCAGTTCCTTCCTCGAGTACCAGATTTCTTCTCCTCAGAATTATGATTCTTCTCTGGGGATGAAGAATCTTAACTTATAAATTGTTCACTGAAGAGACATGCATGAATATTTCAGAGAGTTTCACTTCTGTTCAAAAGAATTGAACCTTGTAGTGATACTAAAATAAGAAAGCTATTTAAATTGACAATAACATACATGTAGCAAACAGAATTGCAGCTTGCCTTATTTTTTCTCCAGTTATTTTTTGGCCATGGCTCGATTGATTAAAATCTGACCTGTTCTATTTCATTATGAAATAGTACAGGTCCGATTTAAATGCATAAAAGTGAGCCAAGTTATTAAAAGTATATAGGATAAACCGTACATTTATTTCAAGTGAATAGGATAACGTCGATACAAGTGATATATCATAACATATCATAAAAAGGTCTATTTTTTTCTTATCTGAACGTTGTTATAATACAATTTGTAGATTTTATACATCATAAAACAGTTCATTGTGCAACTTATGATAAATCTCGTTTACCTCGGTAATCGACGCCATTATTGAGCTTCACCACGACAGGACGGCCTATGATTTGCTTCAAAAAGTCACTTGGAGTTTGTTTGCGACTCATGTTTGATTTGCTTGAGCCACTTCTTCCAAGATGGCGGATGCAAGGAACTCGACCCAGTATTTCTCGCTAATCCGATGAGGTTGGAAAATTAGTAATGGTGGCTTAATCAAAATAAAATCAAGGACGGAAGAATATTTCTTCTTACTTTTCCAACTCTCAGCTCTTGTATTAAGTTATATATATTTTTTCCGTCCCTTAAACTGGCTGGTTTCATTTATTTACGCTTTAATTTTTCCAAAGGATTGCAGAAACCTAATAAAGCTGATAAAGTGGGCGAAGTCAGGGAGCAGCAGCATAGCAGAGAGGTTCTAATATTATCTGCTGCAGGTACAGTGGACAATTAAACTACTTATTAACATAAGGTTATGGATTTGCACAGACTTGTAGCTACTCACCCGGGTAATCTTGGTTGTAAGAGCAAATGCTCTCATGCTCAACAAATAAAGTAAATATTTTTTATTTTTATTTGAGTTTGCATTTATTACACCTCTCCTATATACGCCTCTATACTACCTATTAGACAATTTTGTAACTATGTTTTTTAATATTATCTAATTACTTTTATTCTATTATTTAGCTACTGAACACTTTACTAATGCCTTTGTTGCATTCTTAAATCCTGGAAATGGGAAGTACCGAGAGCATTTATTCTTGTAACCAAGATTACTCGGGTGTGCATTAAATGCGAGGTAACTACAGATCCGTGCGAGGCATGGGAAACATGCGAGGCAGCCCGCGAAAGTCGGTAACGGCAGAGACTCGTTTACAGTTCATTTTCTCCTAAGTTTTTCTGGTTTCGGGAGCAGTGTTAGTAAGTGATTGGATCATGGGGAGATTTATCTTGTTTGATCATCTCAGTTTAATCCTTTTATTTATCGCATTCAAATTTACGCTAGGGTAAGTATTTCATGAAATTATATTTAGTCTTACTTTTGAAGTGCTTCACTGATTTGATGTCGACGAGTGTAAAGTTTGTTTGAAACAAGGGAACGAGGCCTTACTCTTCATTACGATCCACCCCCATCAACGAAAATTTGTATTTTCATTTGTTTGCTAAGTTTACCCCACAACCAGCTATTCGTTGGGAGACTGAAACTATGTTTTGGGTCTTGCCTTGCATTCCTAGCTGCTTCGCTGCCTTGTATATTGGTCACACTCGCTTTGAAGAAAGCCAGCTGGCATAACTTCATCTTAAGAATATAGTTCAGCTGTAAATCTAACAACTCCAAGGCAAAATCTCCGACAAACACCCCTTATATACCAAGAGAAGAGCTCCACTTTCAGCAGATGATTTTTATCTACGCAGTCATCACCGTCAAAATCATCAAAGTCGTTCTCTGGGGATGAATGAAAGGGAAGCCTTAACCGGTTGCTTCAATGGATCTACTCGTGGCCGGGTAAAAAAGCAATTGGAATTTTGCAAAGGTACCGTTATAGGATTATGAACAGAACGGAAATAAATCCTTTTTTCATTCAAGAAGTTCATGTCAGAGTTTGTCTAGTTATCAAAAAGGTCCGGATTTTTCGCCCACACACTTGACTACCGTCTTTATGTCAAAGAACTTGAAAACGGCTGAGTTCCTCTTTGCAAATAGATTTCTCATTTTTTTTTACTTATTTTCGAAAGGAAAAACTTTCGAAGTTTTCATAGTTGTACAATTTGGACACAGAATTGTTGTATTCATTGAATTTATTAACAGATTTCTCCTGCGCACGAGCTATCGAAGGTTTCCTTGCTCTATATGACGAAAGACTCGTAAGAGATGTTTCCATGGATTTTGACTCAAAACAACTTCATTTGCATCAGCTATCGGTGCGGTCAGTATCGAAACTCAGAGCTTTGGAAATTTGGATTATTTCACGGTCCTATTTGAGAAAAAAAACTGTTTAAAACAAACCAAAAAAAAACAAATACTGAAAAAACCAAAACGCAAAAAGAAAAAAAAGAAAATTTTATTGAGTTTAACAGTTTTCATCGAGCGAGAGAAAACCGCGGGTGAGACGCGATGGCTTCGTGGCTTCTTCCCGGAAAGAAAAGCAACCAAAATCATGATGTTCTTCCACCTCTGCAACAGAAATCAAGAATACCAGTCAAAATTGCTCACCTAAGCCGCGAAAGCGATGGAAGTTTGGATAAAAAAGTACGTCTGCATAAAGATTCAGACAAAAAACTTCAAAACAAGCTGTCATCGCGGATTCCGATTGTAGTCGATAAGAGGGAGACCAAAGTTAATACTAAGGATAATCTTCCCAAGAATGTCAAAACTACACGAGGAGAAAAAGCTTTTGGAAGGGATTCAGGTATGTTCTTTGTTCAGCAGTTAGCTGGCTTGATTTTTTTCATTCAAGTACTACATAGGAAAAATTGAAAAGATATGAATTAACGGCTGGAATTTCTAAATCACTTGTATGATACCACACGCCGTAGGAAAAATGAACAGGAGTTGAGATAATTTGTCTTGAATTTTTGCGAAAACCATGCTATACAGGGTTGTAAAAGACATTGTTCAGTTCAATGTATTTGATTTTTAAAATTTGCTGGTAAGACTTATTTTATCTTAAATTCTCACTGATGGTAGAGAAGATTGTTACGGGCGGTCATTTCATTTCTATTTATTTCTTTATTTACTCAGCGCTTTATTTTCATTTATATTCCTTTACTTTTCTTTATTTATTTTCACTTCGATTAGGATGGAGCTCTTCCCCAATTCGTAGTGATTTTGATCGAAAAAGAGACAGAAGAGAGGCTGTTATAGGCCATCAGCAATCTCGTTGATTTCAAGCCACAAACTCATTTGATGCTCGTTTGCACAAACAGGACGCAGATTCCTGCATTTAAAGCTTCACGACTTTTTCTAAGTAATTGTATGTCAGTGCCTGATTTTTTGTTAGAGGAAATTAATACGTGATCCTAATATGATAACAGGTATTAACCTAAAAGAAACTCAAGGAAAAAAGGACAAGAGGAAAGCAAGTGCCATTCCTTCGACCACAGCTAAATATGGCAGTTACTGGCCCGCTAAAGAAACGACTTCAAACATCAGGGGACGGGTACCAAGACAGCTTGCACTCCTAGAGACAGAGGCGAAACTGGTAAATCCGATCTAAAAAACGTCGATGATTTAAAGCGATAGTGAAATGTTTTTCGAATGTCACGAGTGATGTATCTCATAATGAAAACGGTCTCTACTGGAGGACCTGGAACTTAAGTTAAATTTAAATACCTTTCTGAGAAGAAAAGTGACTGAGCCATAAAAGAAATTACCGTGGCTTATTACTCGCGTAGATCGCGAATTCCGGATTCATTTCTGCCGATTGACACTAAATTCTTAAATAAACAGGTCTGCAGCGATGAGAAAGAACCACGAGAAGAAAGCTCAGCTAGTGAGGTGTCACCCGCAGCCAGAACGGAAGACGTCACGCCAGATTTTAAATTTAACGTTACACCTGTACATGAGGAAGAGCTCTGTATGGGGGCTGAAGCAAATTTCAGTGGCAATGAGTTTGGCGACAACTTTGAACGTCACTCAAAATCTAGCGACGAAAAAACAATGCCCAATGCGCCGCCATGGCTAAGAGAGGAGTACAGGTTAGTTTTCAAATAACTTTTTTTCTGTTTTTTATCTTCAAGCAGTCCCTTCTTTTCGGCAAAGTCCGTCGCACCAATTCTTGCGCATAACTTCCAGAGGTCGGCGCGGCGCGCTAACATCAGTTTTCTTTTGTTCTGAATTTTTTTTTAACTCGTGCGACCGACTTTGCCGAAAAGGAGGGACTGCTTAGTCCCTTCATTTGCAGTCAGTTAAGTCTAGTTTGTGGATTTCATTTCTGAGGCAAGTAAGGTAGGGTATGCACAAGATATTATTTAGAAACCGTAAACTGTACACAATGCAAATGCAGAAAGTAAAGCCGGGCGGTGGTTGAATTCATTCTGTTCAACAAACGATATCTGTGAAACAAGGCGAGGGCCCGAGTCCCATGAAAGCATAAGATAATGTTTCTCGAGTTTATCTTTATATACTGACCGCATTGCAACATACTTGTGAGATTAGTTTGTAACTTATCACTTGGTATTTCAAACCTGGTAGATATATAAAGTAGATATATAACATATTTCCAAAACTTCGGAAGCATAATTTTATACTTAAGTTAAGTAATTAAATAGCGCGTGTCATAGATTGTCTGAAGGTATCAGTAAAATTGGCAGTTGTCTTATTTTTGTTAAGAAAACGATCCAAAATTTTCAATGTCTAAAGGTTTTGCTCAATTTTAAAGTGGTGATATCCGAAGTTCCCAATTTTTTTGATGAAGCGTTTTCTTCATACTAATGATCAAGTTCCCTTGGGTAGTTTACCATTAGAGCCTTCGATAAAGTTGATCAATATGAATTAATTTTTTATTGCAGGGAGAGAGAAGAATTAAACGATGACATAAACATCGTGAAAGATGACACTGCCGTTCCAAGCGCGGCAAAAGACTTCAGGCTTGAACCAGAGTTTGATACAGAGGATAAACTGGACAAGAATGGTTTGAGCGAGGAAGAGTTGGACTGCAGTTCTTTCACTGAGTCCAGCGGTTACAAAAGAAAAATGGCTGAGCTAGATGAGAAATCCAGACGGCTCAAGGCACAGTTTGCGGAGGAAAACAGACAGGCTATTGAATCTATGAACAAGATAGTGGAGGAGATCAAACAGAGCCAGGCAAGGGAAGATACCATCACAAATGAGATTGAGGAGATGCGACGGAGACAGGATGATATAAAAGGCGACCTGAAACGTCTTGATGAGATGGGCCAAAGACGAGAGCTCGAAGACAAAAAATGGAGAGAGAAGATGGACAGAAAGAAGATGAAAGTTGCACGTAGATTGGCGAAGATAAGAGCCGAACGACGTAAATATCAAGAAGAGACAACTGATGAGAGTGGCTCAAAAGAGGAGCATGATCAACCGGATGAGAACTTAAATGAAAATCCAGTGGACGAGAAATGCAAACACTTCACCATGGAGAACGAAACTGTTGTAAGCGAAGACATTGATAACAAAGTGTTATATGAACCTCACGAGATCAAAGAGTACAAAAGTGTAAAAGAGCTGGAAAAGAAGCGGAAAGAACTAAGACGATTAGAGAGACTGGAAAAGAAGGCAATAAAAAGAGAGAAGTTAGAACAAAGTGGGCGAAAGAAAATCGAAAAACAGAAGCGAAAAGTTGCTCGCAAACTCGAAAAACTCTCGGCTAAGAGTTCAAATATCTCGTACGGAAATTCAGAAGCTTTTAAATGTATAAATCAGCCCATGGAGACTTCGAATACTACAACGAAGGAGACGTTTGATGAAACACCGAGCGTCAGCACAACTAAACCATGTGCCGCTAAGACTTTAGATGGCACAGAATCCAAGCAAGTCCAAATGGCTCACTCTCCTGGATTGCTTACCTATGGAGCGGAGTTTGAGAAATTTGAAGAGAAGTTCACTAAGGTTGAAAATAAAGAGCATATAGCTTCCGATTCAGGTGCACCCACTAAAGTAGGATTGGAAGAGGAGTCGTACAATAACGCTGCGATAAAAAACCAGAAGGCATGTAATTATTCTGACGAACAGAGAAAGAGAGTCGATGACAATACTGATGCACAAATATTGTGCTCGGGGAAGGAAGACACACTTAATGACATATCTGTAGAACAACTTAGCTTGGAAGAAGCCCTAAGCCTTGATCAAGAAGGCAGTGATAAAATTCAAGTGGAGCTTGAAAGTAAAGGGTTTCTTTCAGACGACTCTGCACCAGTTTCATCAAGAACTGGATGTCAAGAACCCTTCAAAGAAGATAAAGAGAAACTCCACCTGGGCGAACCTGTTGCAATGAGTCACGTAAGGTATTTCCCTTCGCCTGATTGCAGCGGAAATGATGAATATTGCATAGAAGACGAACCTGTTGACAAAGATGTCTCGGTTTCAAACAGCGAAGAAAGCAACGGCTATGGCGACTATAAGCTCGACCTTTTCAGCGGCTTTAGCCCAGTCACTAATCAGACATCTTCCCTGATACGAAGGACGTCTGGTAGATTTACACTGTTTGGCCGGCAGCCGTTGTGGCGCTCACCTGAAGTGGGAGAGGGCAATCCAATATTGGAAGATTCAGACTTTGTAGTCGACGAATCAGTGGACAGCGAACACACCAACCAAAATTATAGCAACAAGGAGGTGTCTCAAAAATTAGAAAACAGATCCACCGAAAACGAAGAGACTAGGGGCGGGGATCAATCGAAATTAATGACCGAAGGAAGCCATGGCCATAGCGGTGTTACACTCGCGCAAGTGAACTGTCCAGTCACTTACCAAACTACTCCCCTGACAAGAAAAGTCTCAGGAAAGTTTACACCGTTTGGTCTGCAACCGCTGTACTGCTCACCTGAAAAGGTAGAGGATGATCAGACATCGAAAGACACAGATTCTACAGTCGACGAGTTAGTGAACAGCGGGCATAGCTACCAAAATTATTATTACAAGGAGGTGCCTCAACAGCCCGAAAACAGATTTACCGAAAACGAAGTCAAGTCAACTGATGACGTCAACGAGACTTGCTGCAGCGACGTCCCCAATGGATTTCAAGAGGCGCCTACAGAAATTATTGTTGCTTGCCCTGATGACAAAATAGATAAAAATTCTGACTCTGAAATGAGTTGCGGCGAAGAAACTCGCCGTTCTTTTAAGACAGACCCGTTCGCCAATGTCGTAAAAAAAACCGGTGATAACAGCCGTTGCGAAAAGGCTCCAGTTGAGCTTATACAAGAAGAGGTGATATCTTCGTCAGCGAGTCTAGCTAAATGCTCTTTAGCAGATGAAAATGGATACAAGAATGAGAGACCTTTAAAAAGCGTAGGAAGCTATAGCCAAAAAGATGTTACTTGCGATCCATTTAAGGACAGTAAGCAGGTTACTAGCTCATCTGTCCCCTCACCTGAACGAAGAGCAGGCAGTGAAACGTTGGAAGTTACGGCCTCTACAGCTGATGCATTAGAGGTTGATGAGGACAGCAAACGCAAGCGAACTAACTTGGAGGACTCATTTTTTCGTAATAACGAAAGGGACGTCTGTGTGCAATTAGAAGAAAATTTGACTGCAAATGAGCTGAAGTCATGTTATGACGTTAACAACACATCCTGCAACGACATCCCTGAAGAATTAGAAGAGATACTTTTAGTATCATGGATTTCCACTCATGCTGAAGAAGAGAGCGTTTACAATACGGACGCGCAAGTAATTTGTGAGGAAGAAGATAGTTGTATCTCGAACGTTGACGCATTATCCACAACCTGCCGTGAAGATACCTCAATGGGAGCTAATAAAACCAAAATGGAACGCAGACAGGAAAACGTGGTGAGTGGTCGAAGCGGAAAAGTTTACAACGTCGATGAGATGATTGATGACACAGACGCAGCTGTAATCTCGGAGAAATTCCGATTTGAAAACCGTGATTCCCTTTCAGACAAACAAAGTGAACGTGGGCGCTTAGAGATTGAGAATACATCATCACTTGGTAACTACGAGAAGGAAACTCAACAGCTCGAAAATGAATTGGCTGAGAAGGAAGACAAGTCTTGTAATAATGCCGAAGATACAGTTTATAATGATAGACCCAAATGGATAGAAATGGCGCACACACAAACTTGCGGGGAAAGAAAAGCTACTCTAGATAACTCGTCTCCCGTTAAGAAAGATGACAAAGACACAAAGGGTTTAAAGAGTAGCTTTCAAAGTAGCGAAAAGCAAAAGATAAATGAAAGCAAAGAAAATCCTTGGAGAGAAACCGAGGTCCTCGTTAAATCTTCTGTTGCCTCGTTTGATGACAAAGAAAGAAATCTGTCTTCGATTGACCAGAAAGACGACTCCATCCTACAGAACAAAACCAAAGCATGCAACTTTGATAGGTTGAATAACAAAAAAGGGAAGAAGGTTTCCGTTGGTAAGGCAAAGTTTTTTTCGGACAATGAAAATTCGATTGTGGAGGAGTTTATTGATGAGTTTGACCGTTTTCTTGATGAAGTTGAAAGAGAAATACTAACAGAGGAAACCATGTCTCATATTTCACACAGCGCTGAGAGTGAAAACAATGAGAAAAACGTTCATGAGCGATCGGTGGCAGCTGTCGTAAACATTTCTGAATATTTATTTCAAAAAGAGTTGTTCAAGGCTTTGGAAACTGCTATACCCGACAATAGAAAAGAATATACATCGCAATCGGAAGAAAAGTCCTTAGAGGAAGAACTCGAAGAGAAAAGGAAATATATAGCAGAGGATACCTACCGCTTTGAAGATGTTGTCGAGTACAGATATGCCATTGGAATAGCCCTTAAAGAGTTGAATCGCATAAACTCACTGTTAGTAGAAGCAGGAGAACAGTTGCTTGGCAGGAGGGGAACATACGGACGTTTTGCTGTACAAGGGGATACCGAATCGGGCACAGCAGGGCTACTTAACAACATTAGTTTACTCAGTGATACCGCTGGAGACGTGATGAAAGATTTCAAACATGTAATTCAAAGGACTGAGCAAGAGCCAAAGCTCCACAAAGAAAAAGTCGAGATGAAATTTGCGCAACTCAAAAGGGAAAATAACGATCTCGAAATGCAGATTAGCGTCATAAAGGAGAAACTTGAAACGTACCAAAAGAAAATAGCAACCCTGCAGGCTGACCTGGACGATAGCCAAGTTGAAGTAAAGCAACTGGTGTTGAAGGAAGAATACAAAGAAAGAGAGCTGGTAAATTTAAAACGTGATTTCCAGAACAAGGAGGAAAAATGGGAAGAAGGTAATGGAACCGTGGAAAAGGTTATGGCGGATATTAAAGAACTATGGGATGATGTTGATTACTTAGAGGAAAGCTTAAAGAACAGTCGAGAGAGCAATGAAGATCTGAAGTTTCAGGTTGATGAGCTGAAGATAACGATAAAGGAAATGAAGAAGGAGTATAGGATGGAACACAGTCGCGGTGGATGCGGACATCTACGCGAGGAGGTAGAATTACTAAATGGATCCCTGAAATTGAAGGAACAGCGAGTTGTTCTGTTAGAAAGCCAAGAGGCTAGACAGTTTGCTCAGCTCGCAGTAAAGGATAAAGAATTGAGTGATCTTAACGAAGAAAATCTGAAGATAGTCATCAAACTGAAAGATCAGGTTGCAAAGTTAAGCAGAGAAAATTCAACACTCACTGCGGAATTGTTAAAGATGTCAGGGAAGAACGATCCAGTTGGTGAAATGAAGGAGGAAACGTTGAGCATTATAAAACAGCTTAGGAAAGAAAAAGTTAAGTTAAACGAGGAAAAAAATACGCTAATGTCAGAAATGTCACAGGCATATGCGGAGATTGAATCTTTGAAGAAAGTAAACCATCAAGTGTCAAATGTGATGAGGCAATTTGAAGATGAGCTTGTTAGGCTCAAGAAAGAACATTTCATGACAGATGTGCCGGCTGTATCAGACAACGATAATCGTTGGAATGAGGTAAAAGACGAGATGTTGAGTGTTGTGCGTCAACTTGAAAATAAAGTTTCGAGACTACTGAAAGAAAACTCAACGCTAATTGAGGAACTGTCAAAGGAATCAGAAAACAAGAGGCAGTTGCATGAGACATCAAAGACTATGAACAATCTTGAAGATGAAATCGCGAAGTTACAAAGAGAAAAGTCCACATTATCCACGGAACTATCGGCAAATGAATTTGAAAAATACTATCAGCTGTATGAGTTAAGATGCGAAAAGTCGAGAATTACAAGAAAATTTGAGGACGAGATAACAAAGTTAAGGAGAGAAAACTCCACTTTGACCGCAAGACTATCTAAGCAGTCCAAAATAAAGGACAAGTTCACAGAACTGAGAGAACAAGTAGTGGTCTTAAATTGTAACAATACTGTTCTTAAAGAAGAGCTAGCGAAAGCGAAAAATAGGTCGGCGAACGATTTGGAAAGTGTGCTTAATGATAACTGTGAACTCGCTCAAGATGAAGAGCGTTTAAGTGGAAGCCAGAACAGGAAAAGCCCTCAAATCAAAGTTTTAAAGAAACGTGTCCATCGATCTGAAAAAGAACTTAGTATCTCAAGAAAATTCCATAGACAAAGGGGTCTGGACTTCGAAGAAAGGCTACCGAGCGATTTCGAAGGAGATGTAATAAGTGTAGGTGATGAAGAGGTTAATGGAAAGGATACTTTGGATCCTAATCGAGAAGTCACACTGGACGAAGGTCAAAAGTATAAAGTGCAAGAAATGGAAGAAACCATCAGAGATCTACGACAAACTTTGCAACAGACAGAAAGTGATTTGGAACATGCAAGCAGTGCTTTGAGATTGAAGACAGAGAGGACAGACATTTTGGAACGCTACATGGGAGAAAAGGAAGAGATTCTCACGATGACAAGCCAACGACAAAAACAGAGAGAGCAGGACATAGACCAGACTAAAGGAACTTTGAGGTGGCAGAAAGAGGGACCTGAGGAGCTTAAGAATCAGCTAAAAAATCTAACTGAGGCAGGGGGGACTTCAATGAAGTGCAAAGAAAAAGAAGTGCAAGAAGCTTACTGCTGTCTCAAGGAGCAAGATGAAACGATCAAAAATTTACCCGAAGAGATAACGCAGGAAAGGTGTGGCAAGGACTGCCTCGAAGTACAGTTTGAAAATTTGGGAAATCTTGAGACTCACATACAAAGAATGGAAGACATAAACAGAAACACGTTTCATCCAGTTGACTCTTTGGTACGTGAACTGAGACAAGAAAGGTCAGAAAAAGAGCGTTTGAAAAGGGCTATGGAAGCTAAAGAGCGTAGTTCTCACGAAGAGAAAGAGCTTAAGAAGACACTTGAGCAGCTAGAGAATCAGTTACGCGAGAAAGATAAGCTGACAAACGCCACTCTTACTTCTCTAAAAAACAACAAGAGGTCACTACAGGAGGCTAATGACGCTAACAATATGTTAACTGAATTGTTGAAACGGGAAAAGTCAGAGAAAGAGAATCTGAGAAGGGCCTTAGAGGCGTCAGAGTATAATACTGATGAAATAAACAGATTGACTCGGAAAATTGGAAAACTCGAGAAGCAATTACAAGAGATGGGTGATCAACGGGAGAAGACTTTAAGGTCTATACAGGAAAAAGAATGGTCATTAGAGGAGGCTCATGATAAGATCAAAAGGTTAATTCTAGAAATAGCACGAGAAAAGTCGGACAAAGAGTATTTCAAGACGAAATTCGAAGCTAGAGAGGGTACTGCTAAAGAGGAGAAAGAACAATTGGCGAAAACAGAAAAGAAGCTACGAACAATGAATGAAAGGCAAGACAGGGCACAAGCATGTCTTAAAGCTAAAGAGCAGAAATTGGATAAAATGCACCATGGAATTGAGAGAAAAGTTAATAAAGTTAAGGAATTAACGAAAGAGCTCCAAAGGGAAAGGTCTGAGAAACAAAGTCTTAGAAATGCAGTAGAAAAAGCTGAATCAAAAGCTCAGCAGCAGAGGGAGCTACTGGATGAGAAAGATAATGAAGCGGACAAACTGAAGGAGTTAGTTTTTGATTACAAGGAAAAGATTGAAAACCTCAACACTAACTTGACAAAGCTTAGAAAGGAGGTAGAAATCGCCGGAGAGCTCTTGGCTTATAGAAATTTTGATGATAGAAGTTTGCTGTTCACAATGGGAATAGAACATAACTGCCTGAAGCTCATTAAAACAGAGACTAACAGAAATACACAACAGCAGAGTTTGTTAATGGCACAGATGGGAAAAAGGCTGAGTAACTTGGTACAAAGACAAAGAGAAGCGTACGCATCGAGCCTGGTAATGAAGAAAAAGGAGGCCCATATAAAGAGAGTGTTGGAAAAATTGAGGGAAGATCTGAATGAGAAAGAAGAATTTATGGAAGACTTAAAGAGTCGTTTTCAAGACAGTGCTAACGAATGCTCGTCCATACGACGACAGCTTGAACATATTCAATGCGAAAATGTTAACCTCAAACAGCGTCTAGGAGACAAGGATGAAAAAGTAAGAATGCTCGAAATAACTACCAAACAACTAGAGGAAGATCTTCAAAAGACGCAAAAGTGTTTAAGAGAAAGGGAAACCTACTTAGTTGACGCAGATGAGACCCTGCAATTGAAATGCTCACTTCTCACAACTATGGAGGCCAAATTATCTCTAAGGAACAAAGAGATTGACGAATTGACTGAAGCAAATAAGGAAAAAGGCTTAGAGATGACTCGCATCGAGACCACCCTTAGAGAAGTGAAAAAAGAGCTAGATATTGCTGCATCCATTATCGAGAAGCAAAATAAACAATGTGCTAACCTTAAGACTTGTGCAATGAGAAAGACCAGAGACGCGGAAGGGATCCAAGACAAATTGAAACGCTTGACAACTCAACTTGAATGTAGCAGGAACGAGAAGTCAAACCTGCACAGAGCAGTGTTAGCTGCTAGATCGCGCCTGGAAAATGAGAGGTTCTTCGTTGAAAGAAAACAGAACGCTTTACAGGTAGAGGTGAACATGGGTTTGAAAGAATTTAATGCCAGAAGTAAACAATATTGGGATGTGAAGATGGACCTTCGGGAGGCTGCAGCTCGGATCTCCATACTTGAAGATGAAAAGGTAGAACAAGAAGAAAACTTAGCTTCCTTTAAAGGAAAAGTATCAGGAGAACTTGACCTGTTAAAGGAGACACAGCACGCGGACAATGAAAAGTTGAGTTCGCTTCAGTTGACGATTGGCTCCGCAGGACGTGAGATGGCCAAGCTGACAAAGGAGAATCAAAGGCAGTTCAGGATTGAGTTATTGCACAATGGGCTCGAAAAAAATTCTTCTAAGTCATCATGTGAGGTGAGATTACTTCTTTGCTATGCGGGAGACGCAAGAGCGAGCGAGGACGACCCGAAAGCGCGTGACGCTATACCATAAAACTTCCACAATTTTTAGTTTATTCAGTGTTTGGAAGGAAAGGGCGGAAATTTTGGCATGCACATTTTTCAAACATGCAATTCAGTTTTGTTTATATCATGTATAGGAAAGCACCTCTAGCACCCTGGAAACCAGGAGAGGAAAGGCTGCGTACGAGACAACATTTTTGGAAGATAAGAACAATGTGGCAGCCAGTAGTCAGGGAGACATTAAAAGCAAATGGTCAGTGATATTTTGTTGTTTCTGAAATGTTATAGTAAAGCTCATGGTAAAGTTGCAACACTCGTTACAACTTTTTCAATTTTTTCTTTTCCTTACTTTTCACTGTTGCTAACTCGCAATTGAGCCTGCGCAATAAGGCTGCTATTGAAGAGGTGGAGGGGAAGGGCGAAGAGGTTGTTGGTGTAATCAAATAAAGTTCGGACACTCCTCGGCTTTTTTATAACAAGGTTCAGATGAAAAAAGCAAATCTGATCAAAATCTTTAAAAGAGGTCTTGGATCCTAACGCATTACATGTTTTATCACTGACGTATTAGCTATTGTCAGATAATGCGATTATCTTTTAAGATATTTCCATACTTTGCTCAAAGTTTTACATGTCATCTTTTAATGGCCGATTTATGTTAATGATGAAAAATTTTCCTACTTTTCATTGCAGGGCGAATACCCCTAGCTTTGAGAAACGTTTTGAAACAAGAAGAGATAGACATTTCAACCGCGCCAGTACTATCGCAGCACTCGGATCTACTAATACAGTTTCGATCCTGCTCTGCGATGGTTAACGTTTTTCAGGAGAACTTACCTTTAGTATTTCTGTTCATTATTGAAAATTTTGCATACAATTGATACAATCGCGAAATTCATTCAAGAGGGAGTATATTTGCCTTTCTGTCAAAATGAAAGTACTATCCATGCATTCGCGCTTTGGAATTAAGTGTAAATATAGTGAAATATTTTAAAAGTTGTTCGTCTTTGTTCTGTAGTAGGAAAGGAGCCAGTACATAATGGGTGAAGTGAAGTAGCAACCTTCTAAATGCAATCCTGGGGCCCTAACTCTGGGGCGGATCCAGGATTTAGTCAAGAGGGGTTCGGAGAATTCTCCCCCTCCGGAGGGATCCGAGATTTTTAAAATTAGGTCTTCGGAAACATGATTTCGAGCGTTCTGCGTGAAAATTTAGGGGTTTCGACCGAACCACCCCTGGATCCGCCCCGGTAACTTGGATTCTACATGGGTCTTACTGAACCCTCCGGTCCTTCTATTCTCGCAATGATCAATTTGGAGTTCTCTCTCAATTCACGTCAGATCAGTTATGGCCCAACTAATTTCTTACCATCTTCTTCTTTAATTGGACTTCATTTGCATAAAGGTGCACTGAGTGGTTTGGTTATAAAAAGATTACAAAATGAAATTAACTGTTACTTACGAAATAATGTCTGAAATAGGTTCCCAAAAAAAATTTTTATGAAGCAGCTCAGTCATCTCATCACTTCAAAGAGAAAATTTCAAAGAGGGTAATTATTTTTGTTTCCGTTCCAACTTTCGGCAGAGCTCTAGAGCGAAGACAATATTGCGTCTGTAGGGCAGATTAAGATGAGATGAGAACTCTGGAAATCTGTCTTGTAAAATCGAACGGTTTCCACTTCTGTAAATTTGTTTTAAACCACTCACAATAGGTTTAGAAACCCCTAAAAAGAGGAAACACAAACTACACGCAGGATGTTAACGTACCTGGAAGTAGCTTGACTCAGAAAAAAGGAAGGATTTGCAAACTACACGCAGGCCGGATGATGACGTACCTGTGAGTAGCTTGACTCAGAAAAAAGGAAAGGAAGGAGAAAAATCAGTTTCCAGCATGAAGCGTAGACAATAAAGAAAATTGGTCGTAACCAACTAAACTTTGAAGTCAGCGAGACCCTTTATTTATTGGCAATCAATCACTTCTCCCCTTCACCTTACCCAATTTTTGTCTTAAAATCTCTAGAGTTAAATTAATGCCTTAGGATAACACCTTTAGTCTAAAGTTTCTCCACCGAAAAAATTATCGCCTGAACTCAACACTTGACGAGCGCGATCTAAACCATCCAATGAAAAGGTCCCAGTGGATAACAAACAATAGTGCCATTGTCTAGAAGTCAGTCAGATTCAGGTATATTTGAATATATTCCAAAGATTAGGAATTGAGAACTCAGCCAACATGCATATGCAAATGTCTGATAATTTTCCCTTCAGCCAGTGAGGTAAGTAAGTACTTTTCTCTCGCCACTGTAACCAATGCGACCATGCTGAACGGTTAAGTTATCCAATGCCAGTAAGTCTCCCGTTCGCCACTGAAAACCAACTGCGCATGACCAGGTTGTTACTCGTATGTGCTGTACTACTTCCGGTTCAATCGGACTTCCGTCTCCATAATATGTGTGGGAGGGGCATTTCTCATCTGGGATACCTTTGCCAATAAAGGTGGGCAATGCATGGTAATATGAGCTGTGCATGGCGGCAATCTGATTGAACCAAATTTTATTTCTGGCCAGCGGATGCTGTATCGACGCAGGTCTGTTTTGCCAAAGACATAAATCCTGTGTTTCATTCCAGCTCACGTGATACCCTTTGTCTTTAGCCACCCTCTCTGCTTCCTAAAAAATTACGTCATTTATCAAAGCGCAAGGTCAAAATGATTATATATTGGTAAAATACTTGTGGCGTTTCAGTATTACAAGGGACGAAGAAGATAGGTCCATCATAAAACAGGGAGAATAGCCCTGTAATTTCGCACCGCTTGCCTGTTTGAAACTTGTTTCGCCGCTCCTATCGCAGTGCCGGTGGGAACCTGTTTACAAGCTAAAATAGGGTTTGAAAGGAATTTTGCTCTCCTTTTGGGATAAATTCTCTTTGCAAAACAATAACACGGCTAGCTCTATTTTTGCCCTCAGCGTGCTCTAGTCTTGGAGTAATGGACGGACAGATCGAAATAGACTAGCGATCTTACTTAATTCGGGATCTGATAATTAAATGTGGATATATGCCAGGAGTAGTCCTGGTGGATCATAGATCGGGAAGTAATTCTTGACAACTCATTCAGCCTACGAGAGAAGAAACCTTTTTCGAGCACGTCTTGCTGAATATAATTACAAAGTATCACACAGGTAGGTATCCCTTTAAACAAGAAAAATAAGTAACCAAAATAACTCGTACCTGTTTATCTTCAGTGCCAAACATATGTTGCCAATTCATGTACTCATCGTGGGCTTTGTCGGGTAGATATCGTACGTATCGCACACCTTTTTCATCACACTTCGCCACGACTTCGGGATCCAATTTGGAGAGAAGCTCGCTGTTCTTGACCAACGGTGTTTCGCCACCACAGTTATCGTCCGCCTCCTTTATGCAGTAAAAGAAAATCTGAAGAAAGATAAAA
The DNA here is from genome assembly GCF_964205215.1 of Stylophora pistillata. Classification (NCBI taxonomy): domain Eukaryota; kingdom Metazoa; phylum Cnidaria; class Anthozoa; order Scleractinia; family Pocilloporidae; genus Stylophora; species Stylophora pistillata. The sequence continues at coordinate 37,996,869 of NC_142522.1, forward strand.
TTATCCTACTTTAAACTTACAATGAAAAATCTGATTGGTCGAGAGCAAACAGTCAAAATACACAAGCGTGTGAAGTTGACATGATAACTTAATATTTGCAGCAGATTTGTTTATCGCGTCGAGTTTAAGTCTGCCAAGTTTCCAAGCCCCTCGTCCGTGAAGTGTTCTCAAACTTTTGCAAACTCACAGAGAAAGTTTGTCTTTTGCAGCTTGTTTAAAAAATGTAAAATAAAAAAAATTATTGAATTTAGTTTTCGCATGATATCATGAATTATCAAACTTCGCGTCTGTGTTCGACTTCAGCGGATAACTCAGACCGCGGCATTGATAATTCATGATATCATGCTCAACCTCATTCAATAAGTGCTGATTTTCGGATAGGATAAAGGCCCTACACAAATATTTCGGAACAGGGCTTTATCCTGTTCATCTTGTTGCAATGTTTGCGCACGGTCAGGGATGCATGGGCGAGGGTAGCCTACTATGAGGCTTTGCTTCAGTCTTGTCATGCAACATGGCAACGAAAACAACAACAACAAAAAACAACTACTACGAAAACAATTTACATCTTAGGACAATGTACCTTTTTGGGCCAAGTATTGAGATAAGACATCTCATTGTGCGGGTCCATAGTACTTTCTGGTGGTTCATCGCTGGAGGTATAAGTTTTTGTCAACTTGTTGGCGATAGGTACTGCCACCGACTTCATACGAAAAAGGCTCCCCTGAAATTTTACCAGCAATAGTCGAGAAGTCATCGGCTGTTCGGGCTGGAAGGCCACGAAACAAAATAGCTGGACATTGTGGATGATTTTCTTCAATGAATTCCATACATTTAGAAGTCAGTTCAGCGAGGGAGGCCTGGTAACGATTGTGGACGCGTACACCAAGTGGAAAGGAATCTCTTGGTTCCGCTAGGAACTCTGGGAAACCGCCTTGTGTGGAACCTGGTGTGAACTCTCTGTCACGTAATTTCGACTTGAATTTAGTAACTAATTCCTCTCTTGGTAGTGGTTCAAAGATATCTGTGTTGGCTTTGTCCTTGGTTATTGAAGCAAAGCGAATCCCATGAACCATAAGTACTGCTCTGGCGTACATTTGGCTTCTTTGGTGAGGGCGAAAAACACGACTTACCGACATTATCAGTATAGTAGACTAAAAGAGCAAAGATTTAAAATGACTTTTAGCTTAATTATTGAATTACTGATATTGAGGACTAGTTTTAATCAAATAAAACCCGGCTTGTACCGTTAATCAAGATCAAAACAGGATGTTGAATCAAAATTAAATCTAAGCTCTTACTAAAGCATTTAGTGATAAAAACGAGCGATAAAAAATATGAACGACGTTTAGACCGCTCCACGGTCATTTTCAAGTTAGAGTTCATGAGTAAATTTCCGCATATATACGATTTCTGAAACAATGGAATGAAGGTAAAAGCTAAGTATTTACATATAAACAATAGAGCTAATAACTAATAACAAAGTGCAAAAATGAAGTGTAAATAAGCGGTGAAAAGGATGAAAATTAATTTATATGAAGTGTTAAGTAAACAGCTTTGCGCGAATAGAATCGCTCTGTTTGTTCAATTTTGGCTTAAGGTCCCGAATAAAAGACATTTCGAGAGTCAAACAATCGAACTTGTTTGAGCACTTCCTCAGGACCCTAAAGTTCTTTGCGATTTCACATAGTTCGGTTCCATGTTCTCTTACATGGTTACCGATTACCGATCGTTTATGCTCCTCCACACGTTGATGTAGGTGTCGGCTTGTAAAGCCGACATAATCTGTATCGCACAGATCACACCTGAAGAGATATACAACGTTTTGCTGGTTGACAATTGGAGGTTTAAGTTCCTTAGCTTTGAGTTCATCTTTGATGTTGCGGCTTGTAAAGACAGGATATACTTCGGTATTTATCTTCCGGCTAAGATCACTAAGTTGTTCGCGTAGTTTGTTTGCTGATCTCTGATCCTTGAAGGGCAGGGGTATCCTAACGGAAATTTCACCTGCTTGTTGCGGGGGACGCGTGCTCTCCATCACCTTCATTTTAAACAAAAGACCTGATGGTGTTTTGTATGAGGGGCTCTAACTAACGGCTTAATTTCGTTCGATCTGCTAAAAACAATGCTGAACCGTGCCTTTAAACTTTCTTCAAACTGGCAATTTTTTCATCAAAAATGTGAACACCTAAAGAAGATCTTCACACGTTTGCATTTCCCAGAGCCACCAAGAAAGCCACCAAAAGCTTCTCGTTTATTTAGAGGCTTAAGGGTATTGACCCCGAGAAAGAAATGTTTAAGTTCTTTAGTCCTTCTTTTGTTATTTTTTTGTTTATATCCATGCTCTGAACATTTCGAAGAAGTCGAGGATTTTAAGTGTGCAAACAGCAGAAATAGGAGATTGAAAGATGGCGTCTGTCCCTCATTATTCTTAAAGTCAACAAGAAGCTATTTTGAAAAGAAATAGTGGTTCTTTTCTAGCATGATAATGTTAAGCATGGTTCTCACAGGTCAGGAAAATTCACGCTCAAATGAATTACTTCAAGGCCTACAAAAAGTCAGGGAAAATCATTTTGAGTCGGGAAAATTAGCGGGGAAAAGTTAAAAACCGAAAGTTTTTTTTTTTTTTTTTTGGCAAAACTTTTGCTTCCTTTTTATGCCTTTTTTATTTATTTTTTCGATCTATAAAGATCGTGTGCTCACAAGTTTATTGTCTTAGCTTAAGGTTTTTTTTAAAATCCCAATTACCGCCTCCATTTTTGATTGGCGCCGATTTCTACATTACCGCAGTCTTTTGAGTGCTGATTTGTCTGTGAAAATAACAGTTTGGACAAGAGAAGAAGGGATGACGTCTAAAAGATGTCATCTGCGGCCATTTTGAATTCTTGTTTATCCATTTCGAACCACGTGACCAAACAGCTAAAAAGGTCTATTACTTATGCTCAAGTAGCTTGAGTGGGTATGTAATTATTATTATTAGTAATAGTAGAATCTTTATTTATACACGATAAGAATTAAAGCTAAAAAGCTTGTGGGGTCGTGTACTTAACAAAATAGTATCTAGCCAACTTATGATTATACTAAGACATTTCAAACTAATAAGAAACTATAATACAATAAAACATTCAATTTCCTCTGAACTTAAAAGTACTTGTAATCAGTTAATCTATTCCTAGCCGTCGAACCTGATAAACTAGTAAAAGTAAGGGACCGGTCATTATTTATCGCCTGGGGGGGGTCGGAGTATTTTTGTTGTCACATCGAAGCATTTACCTGATCCCCCCGTAGAGTATCTGGTTTTTTAGAGATCCCCCCTTATCGGTAGTGGAAAGTTTCATGATCCCCCCCCCCCCCTTTTCTCCCAGCCACCGCCAAATAACTTTTTGAATATGCAAGTGATATTTTAATAGTGGTACTTACGTCTCATGGACCTTGAACCACAACGGTAAATATTTGCTCGTCAGATACGAACTGAATTGTCGAGGAAGTGCCAATCTCAGGCTGTTCATCCAAATCCACGAAAACATAGTCATCGTCGCTCTCTGCCTCTCCACTTTCGGATTCTTCATCCTCGAATTCCACGTCATCTTCATCACTCGACAGTTCTTCTGTTATCACAGTCTCTTTATTCTGTCGGTAATAGTGACATCGAATGGCCTTCACTTTGTCAAGTTTCCGACCCACAGTCGTCAAACCATGCTTGTTGAGATACAGGTCTAGTTCTCTTACCCGCAACTTTTGAACTTTGCCACCCTCGATGAGGTTATCCCATTGAAAGTCCTTGTACGTTCGTTCGGCCTCTTGCCTTCTTCGCTCCTGAGCTGCTCTTGTTCTGATGTCCTTTCGGATCTCAATATCCTTCAAATGATTAACATATGCAATGACGTGCTTCTCTTCCACATTATATTTTGAGCAGAAGCTCTTCATGGTATCCTGATCGTTTCTGATACTGTCAGAATGTTCCTCGTACAGATCTTTAATACATTTTCTTGGAAGGTAATCATCTGGTGTCCTGCCCGTCGATTCCGTCTGATAGATATCCATGAAATGTCCAGGATTGTTTGAATCTGGTACAGGTTGCGGAATTCTTTCCGTTTCTGGACCGACCCATCTATTGTTAGAACACCAGGAACAGAGATTGGAACTTTCTTCTCTTGACTCTTTACAGGCATCACGACAGAATTCCATAAAAAGTTCTCCACGAATATAGTGGTCTTCCATAAACGATTCGATCTTTCGGAAGTATGCTGCACCGGGCGCTTGCTCTTTGTTTCGTTCTGATGCACCCCGATAGTTGTCGAGGTAAACAGAATTGAAAAAGAATAATTCATCAGGGGACTCGCTTACTTTGCTCTTGATGTAATCTTTAAGGACAGGGGCATCATCAATTCTCTCGGCTACCTGACTACAGACATACCAGGCATTTTTCTCCATCCGTTTCTTTTCGTACTCTTCGTATGACTGGAGAGACAGTTGTTTGTTTGATTGTCCTGGCGCGACCTAAAATTCCTTTTTTTTTGGTCTGATCCCCCCCATTATGCTTGTCAATTACGGCTGATCCCCCCTAAAGGTCTTCAAAAAACCATGTGATCCCCCCCTAAATACTCCGACCCCCCCCAGGCGATAAATAATGACCGGTCCCTAAAGCTTGTGAAGTGATTGTTTCTCCTGAGTAGCCTCCTGAGATTCTTAAGGGCGAAACTACCTACATTTTTGACACGATGGTTAACATAGTTCCATAGCACCGAACTTCTATATGTTAAAGAGTCCTTTAACAATCTAGTGTTGAATCTAGGTGTGGTTATTGCTTCTTGGTCTCTTAGTGAATAGCTACATTCCCGCCTTATGAATATGCTATTAATTAGAGACTGAGGTAGTGAGACTTTACTTGCTCTATAAAAAAGGTTAACTATTTGAAATTTGTATTATAAATTGATCGTATCCCATCCTGAAACGTCGAGAGCTACATTAGATTCCGTATCTTTGGATAAGTTGTAGACAGTTTTTCTGCTTTACAGTGAAGTTTCTCAATTGAGTACAGAAGATCCGAATTTGTACACGAACCCCATAATATAACACCATACTTCACAGAAAGTAATATTAGACTAAAATAAAACTTTAAAAGGACATTTTTGGGCAAGAACCTTGAGCGCTTCAGTAAGTCTTTTTTGTTCGCAAAGTTTTTCTTTAGTTCTAGCATATGCGGTATCCAGCTGAGCTTGTCATCTACAATCATTCCAAGAAGACGCGATTTTTTGACATAGCCTAAAACAGATTTACCCAAAAATAATGGAGGTAGCGGTCCTATAATGGTTGGTGTACTAATTATCATGACTTCGCTCTTAGCCGGGTGAGGTGTTAAGCGATTCTCTAGGCACCACCTGTAGACCTCTTGCAAAGCACAGTTCAAGGAAGCAATCGCTGCGTCTGCAGACTCTCCGATGCTGAAAATTTAGGTGACAATATATAAGGTGACGTGCTGGCATCCACTGAAGCGGGCTGCGGTGGCACTGGCAGTGATTTAATTAAGTTCTCGCCGATCTCCGAAAAGTATGCATTCATCATTTGTGCTTTTTCCTTATCCTTTAAAGCAAAGCTGCCGTCGGTTCTATTAAGGGGGCCTATTGTTCTGTTGCGTGCTGAGCGATTTGTAGCTATGTTAATTAAGTTCCAGTAGGCACTAGATTTCTTTACTTCTTCGAACATATTGGTGAAATAAGATGCTTTAGCTCTTCGCAAAGCTGACGTGACTGCATTTCTAGCTTTCTTGTATTTTGACCATAATTCAGGACATTTTGTGCTGACTGCTGCTTTGAAAATCTTGTATCTTTTATTGATCTTGTAGCGGATTTCGTTAGTTATCCAAGGAGCTGATTTACTTCTGATCTTAACTTCTTTCTGGGCGACGTGTTCGTCACAAATTCCTTTAAACAAGGTTTGCCATGCCCATAAGATATCATCTGGCTCTTCGAAGACTGACGCAAAATGGAAAGGCGCGGATTCAACGTCCGCCTGAAATTTTTTTATGTCAAGTTTCCTATAATCTCTTGTTTTGATGTACTTCGGTGGTGGCCTTTTGTTCTTTAACTTAATCGTTGCGTATACCATATTGTGGTCTGAAATTCCCAAAGGGAAAACACCACACTTGCCCATAAGATCAGTCCTTGTTGTAACAATTAGATCTAACAAGGTACTTGTTGTTGGTGTTTCTCTAGTGTTTGCATTTACCACATTTTGCATATTAAACGTTTCGAAAATGGAGCGTAGTTTTCTGGCGTTAGCGGACTGCTCAGATTCCGTCTTAAAGTCGCAGTTGAAGTACCCTAGTAGCACAATGTTAGACGATTTCAGCCAAGCTTTTTCTAAGGTGGCACTGACAAGATCAAAGAATTCACTAGCGTCTGGCGGTCTGTAGATTACTGAAAACAACACTGAAGAACTTGGGAATTTGACTTGCAGCCACTCTGCTTCGATGTTTTGTGTGAGAAGATCTTTACAATGAGTAGCATGCAAATGCTCTCCATAATATAATAAGCATCCTCCTCCTTTTCGACCCTTCCTATCTAATCTTACAAACTTCATTCCTGGGATTAATATTTCGGAATCTGGCACCTTTTTGTCAAGATGTGTCTCGGTGATTGCGAGAATTTCAAATTTACACAGTTGTTGGAGGCATCTGAGTTCCTCGATCTTGTTCCTTAGACCACACACATTCAGGTGCGCTAATCTGAAGTCTCTATTGGAAGTGCCGTATTCCAACTGATTTACAAAATCAGAGAGGCCATCGTCACAGTTAGTCGTTTCTTCTGCATCCTGTTCTAAGTCAACTGAAGCTTCGAAACTATCATCTACACCAGAGAAAGGTAGTTCTTTCATTAAGTCTCTTGAACAACACACAGAGCAAGTCTACCGTTTGCTGCTGAGTTGAGCGTATTCTGAGGGTCTCACAGCAGCACAATTCACATGATAACAATTGGAACACGAAGCGCAACGTAAGGAGCGGTGATTAGAAGTGATGGTCCTTGAGCAGGTTTCGCAGGAAGGGTGGACAAGATGGCGGGACATGGGCGTAAGCTCTTGTTAACTAACGGCATAATTTCGCTCAGTCTGTTCTATATATTGAGAGATTTTACGCCGTTAACTAACGGCATAATTTCATTCAGTCTGTTCTATATATTGAGAGATTTTATGCCGTTAACTAACGGCATAATTTCATTCAGTCTGTTCTATATATTAAGAGATTTTATGCCATTAACTAACGGCGTAATTTCGTTCAGTCTGTTATACATATTGAGAGATTTTACGCCGTTAACTAACCGCGTAATTTTGTTCGGTCGGTGTTTATATATTGAGAGATTTTACGCCGTTAACTAACGGCGTAATTTCGTTCAGTCTGTTATACATATTGAGAGATTTTACGCCGTTAACTAACGGCGTAATTTCGCTCGGTCGGTGTTTATATATTGAGAGATTTTACGCCGTTAACTAACAGCGTAATTTCGTTCAGTCTGTTATATATATATTGAGAGATTTTACGCCGTTAACTAATGGCGTAATTTAGTTATGTCTATTATATGTATTGGAAGATTTTACGCCGTTAACTAACGACGTTAAATCGTACAGTATACATACAGACCGAGTTAGTGGCGTTAAATCTCACAATATACAGACCAAGGTAATCGCATAATTCGCCGTTATCTGATACGCCACATATTTCGGGGTAATTCCTACCAAAACTTACATCTACCCTGACAGGTATAATTTCAGACGTCGTAAGTTGCTTATTTAGTACGTAGACAAGTATGAAGACAGGCTCTACATACATAAATACAACTAATAAGACTTAAATGAGTTATTTCCTGGCGATTTATGGCTAATTTTGTAATGCGTCGACACCATTACGTGCTGACGATTTTACAATGGACCTTACCCCAGATTTTGTAGGAAAATAACAAGCATAGAATCTCTCTCACCTTTTACCAGCGGGGTTTGGTACCTTTTAGTCCTAGTGATCCCAAGTTAGTCTTTAGAGTCAATTATCGAAATACCAGCCTTTACGAGCCACTGAGGCGAAGTTTCTAGCCGAGATTTATTGAATTAATTGAGCGACGTTCCCGGGAATATGCTAAAATGTAATCAAGCAATAAACGAGTAGGATTAACCACAGGAATGCATACATTAGTGCTGGAATAAATATTTAAGATCACGGCGTGACCGGCCAAAATTGTGGTGAGAACAAAGAATCTTGAGGCGCAGCCACTGATATCCTTAGCACATTTTGACGTCTTCTATGAAATATTTCTGGAAAGACCTACAGCTGCATGGAATCTATTTGTTTTAAATGGTGAAGAAGCAAAGAAATTTTAAGGGGGCCGTCTAGTCAGATTTTTGCGAAGTTTTGGTCATGCAACCACATTTTGGTTTTTGCTTTAAGGCGGCTCGTGCTAGTTTCCTCGCGCGGGGAACAGAGAACTCTTGTGTCACGCGCGAGAGAAACGTGCAAAAGAAGCGCGAGATCAAAAGGTGAAAATTCAAAACAAAGATGGCGGCGTGTGGATTTTTTCTACTTTCGCGAGAAGTTCACCTAAGAACGTGTATTTAATGTGTTGAGCGGCCACTGTGAATGCAGGAGATAGAAACTAAGATAAAGAAGACGATTTTCGGAGAAGTAAAGGTTGCTTCACTTCACATCTAAAAGAAATATTCAAACGATATGAAATCTTGCGATGGCGAAAAAAAAAAACTCTCAAGTGAAGGATAATCTACCTGAAGTGGAAGAAGACTTTGAAACTTAAAGGAAAGTAATATGATATAGCCAGAAGTCGTGTGTAGGATTTTTAAGATAAGCCCCGGGAGGCTTTCTTTGACAGCTGTTTACAGATTTTCGGTATTGTCCTCTTGTACCGGTTCACAAGAGCCAATACAAAAGACCAAACAATACACAATAGGTATGATGCACGATCCTCGCAGTAGATAGCGCTTTTTAAGCAATAGCGAAAATCAGACCTGAAAAAAATCAGGCCTGTACGGGATTCGAACCACTGACCTCTGCGATACTAATGCAGCGCTCTATTTTTATTTTTTTCAGGTCTGATTTTCGCTATTGCTTAAATAGCGCTATCTACTGCGAGGATCGCGCATCATACGTATCTAATACCGCAGTTCAAAATATATGAACGTCATATATTTCATCGTATCTGAATACACAATAGCTAACCGATAACTCCTAAACAAAGAAAGAACAATGGTAATTCCCTTGTGAACCGGTACACCAGGACAGAACCAGATTTTCTTAGCAGTAAACGATTGTAAACATCAGATTGTAGGCGCTCGCGCGAGCACACGCAATTGTCAGCGGTAGCTATAACAGATCATGAGTAAATGTCGATCTTATAGAATCCAGATTTTTAAATGCGCGAGAACACGCGTGGAAATTGCTAAACTCACTCATTGCATGAAAACAAGTCCGGTGACCCCTTTTTTTTATTGTACCAATATGATAATAACGTCGAAAGGAATCATCAGACAAAAAAATAGAAAATTCTACAAAAAGAAATTTGCGATGTGTGAAAATTGCCTTTTTTCTAGATTTTCTGAAATTCCGCCCTGTAGAATTTTTTAAAAATCTTTTTGTATTTTCCTTTCCAAGTGCCAAATGCAATCACTGAAAAAATCATAGGGTCACCGGGTTAGTTTTCGAATTATTTAAGCCACAAGCTAAAAAATGCGTCTGAATAAGCCTCTAAAAGCGTTGCCATGAAAACTGCTAGTGACGAAATGACACCTATTTTTGGATAACCAATAATTATAGAATTCAACCCCGTAAAAGTGTTCAACTGGCCTTGGTCAGTGTTTCTCTTGTATTCTTACAAAGTTACAAACCATCAAAAAGATGAAAACCGGTACGAGCCACCTTAAATCGATGGTTTAACCTATCTACTTTAAGGTTTTTGAAGTCTTTTTAAATTAATTTTATCGGTAAAAGCTTGAAAAACGCAATTTCCGCAACTGTGTCCACCATTGTTGATCGGTTGCCCTGGAAACAGAATTTAAAATCGATGCATTTCCTTGAGATTTCTCGATTCAACGCCCTCCGAATTCCGTTTCCAGGGGTTCCTATCTAATTCGAGTATTTTAAGGCCTGGTTCCTCAGTAAACGCTCCACGCAGTCGATCAATCAATCGTTCGTTTGTTCCCTGAACACATTCAAATTACTTCAGCTTGTTTATCATCGAATAATCATGTCTAAAGGGAATAAATGTGCTGTAAAACAGCGAATTATAAAGAAAAGTGGTAATGGTAAGAAAAAAAAGGCTTTCAAAGGTATCCCAAAGCACAGAAAGATCGCGGAAATTGCAGAGACCTAGATCGTAGATCACTTTTTTTGGTGGGGATGGCGTGGTACGTAAGCGAGCAAATTCCGGAGCCTCGTGCCTCTATTTCTTCGAGAAAGCTATAGGAAAGTGACAATGAAAGTGGATCTGATGACGATATTTCTCATGAAATGCCAGTGGCCGAGGAGTATCGGCTTGTGCACATTGAAAGTCTTCGAGAGTTTGTTGAGAGGGTTCACTTTGTTCAGGCTATGTGAAACTTAAAAATAAAATATGGTTATCTTTTTAATTTTCTTTAGCCTCTATCCGGTTAGTGGAGAATGAATGCGACAGATTTGTCTGAGTAGTAGCGTGTGTGCCAATTGCGATAGCTGTCCGATGAAAGAATTTCTTGCCACCGGATGTCACAATGTTGCCGATAGAGTTCCAAGATCAAGTCAGGGAAAGGATATTAACAGGCGAATAGTATATGCTTCCCATGAAATGGGAGTGGGAAAGGAAGGTATTGCAAAACTTTGCGAAGCTCTCAACATGCCCTTCACAATGTCTAAATTGACTCGGTACAGTCAGGAGGATGTGTTGCTTCAAGCACATGAAGATGTTGTATGCAAAATGCTAGAGAGTAACAGAGAAGAAGCCAGAAAGATTGCTCTTGAGGAGGATGGAGTGGAAAATTCTGACACTGCCATAGGAGAAATACCAGTTAGTTTTGATGGAACTTGGTTCTCTGCCAATCATGAGACTTACCAAAGAGGGCACAACATACGAGGCTGGAGCCTTTAATTTTTAGCTTCCAGGAGTGTAAAACTGACTCAAAATAGTTAATTTTCTTTTCTTTTCATTTCAAAATTGTTGGAGAGTGATATTTTGGCGCTGAATGATGTTATAATCACCTTCAATTGATATTGCATTGGTTAAAGGAGGAGTTTTTCTTTGTGTCAACTTCAACAGCAGTTTTCTCAAAACTGCCCTTTCATGGTAGTTGCTTACTGCCCTCACCATTTTTTCACTTCATTTTATAACCAATTTTGGTGAAATTTGGCACAAGCTATCCTTTAGATGTAAGCTGTGATCCTATGGAGCAAAATTGGATTTAGTTAAATAATTGAGGAGATATTAGATCAACATCCTTATATGGAAGTGTTCGGTTGTCATGGGTGCACCAAAGACCCTATCCCGAATCTGCTCCATAGGGTCACAGTTTAATCCATGGTAGTTGTGCATGAGAAGTTTTCACCATTTTCTATGAATTCTATAGGAAAAAAGTATGGGGGGGCAGACAGCAACCCTCAGTTTATGATATGAAGTTCAGAAGTTAATAATTAACTACGGTTTAATCATTTCATCTCGATTTCAATTTTCTGAATAGATCTTTCTGAAGGGATGCCCTGAGCAAAATTTCATAGTTTTCTATAAGATTGTTTAAGAGTTTTGTTTCTTTAAAGTTACTTGACTACATTTGCAAAAATCTGACTAGATGGCCCCCTTAATGGTGATGTCATCTGTGTATCTGTCATCCAAAAGATCATAAATAAGAACCAAATTAATAACTACCGTACTAATTGGATCCCCAGAGAACTAATAGGGGAGTGCAGTTGAAATGTAATTTCTGTGCTATATTGCGAAAAAATAGATGTTTTTTATCAAGCATCTAGCTTTAAACAAAATCACGAAACTACTGCGAATTACATCTGTTGCTGAACAGCAAAATTTCATGATAATGCATGGTAATATGAGTTGTGCTTGGCAGTTTTCTGATTGAACCAAAATTTTATTTCCGATCAGCGATACCCTTTGTCTTTAGGGGTCAAAATTCTCACCTTGTTACCTAGAACAGCTGGTGTGCTGAATGTAAACTTTACGTTGTTACGGTATTTTCCAAACCGCCAGAAAGATATAACTCGTACAACTCAACTACTTTATTGACTGACGTAATAACTACGAAGCGATATCGACAACCAGTACAATAACTATCTTTTTCACTTAGCTACGGAGCGATATAAATACTAATACAATCAGTATCCTTATAACTTAGAGCCCTTTACAAATAATATCACTTAAATCTCAGTGTACTACAGCACAACTCACAGTTCTCTTGAAAATCTTTAACAAAATGTGGACGTCCGTAATTCTTTCTCTCACGTAGCCTTCCACACGGCTTTTAATTCCAGTAAACAACTCTGTCCGGCTCTCGCTCCTCTGGGCTCTTCGCAACAGCAGTTCTAGCTCACTAAAAGGCCTTCCTCTTTAAGCTAGCGTGACTCCTTATATATCTTTCAGAAAAGTTCTAGAATGTTCTAGAGATCTGTAATATTGCTATTTTTAGAAACATTACACTATTATTACATCATAACAAAAATATGCTGAGTCACGGTTCTAGAAGGTTCTCCTTAAAGTTCTCGCTTAGTCATCATGACTAATTGTTCTAGAAACTTCTTCGTTCTATTTTTAATAATTACGTAACGCAACGCACTCTAGAAAAATATGGGCGCTCTCCATAACAACTTTTATCTGTTTTATTTATTTAGCTTCGCCGACCGGCAGGGACACCGCAACAGCTTGCTTGTTCAAACATTCAATTCGTTACTACAAACATCCAATTCGTCAATCAAACATTCAATTTGTCAAATCAAACATTCAATTCGTCACTTGAAACATTCAACCACAGGCGGCCCAAGCTCTCTTTGAGAACCACACAAGGAACACAATTTGCATATTTATAAGGATTTGTATGGGATTTTCTACAAGATATCCACAGAGATAGTTAAAAGTGAAAATATTAAATAGAAATGGCTTACCTTGTTCCATACGTGTGTTGTTTGCTCCTGGTGTCGTTATTTTACCGATTTCACTTGATTTAAGCGGTTTTTTTTTAATCCTTGTTTTCTACCACATAAAGAGAAGAACAACCCGGGGTCCGCTCAGGTCGAACCTAAAATGTACCATTGTCTCAAGCACCCAATCAAAACCGCGCGGCATCTTGTTTGCACGTGCGAAATTTTTGCAAAACTCCGAGGAAACCCAGGAAGAAATGTAGCCGGTCAACTTGTTATTTCTTTTCAATCATGCAAGTATTTGAATTGGTTTACGTTCGGTTTTTTTTGTCTTGTATGTATGTATGGATGGATGGATGTCTCCCGCTCTTGAAAACTTCAAGTTTTCCAATATATTCGCATGTTGTAGTTTCTTACAAGCGATCACGAGGTGATGTTGTATTTTGATTTAATACTTCAGGGTAAAGTTGATATGGACCAGAGTCAAATAGTGGACTTTGCGTTTGAAGGTCACAATTTATTGATTACTGGCTAGGCTGGCGTTGGTAAAAGCGAGGTCGTAAAAGCATTTATTGGAAAGGCGAAACGTGCGAGAAAGAAAATCGGTGTGATATGTTCGAGCGGCACTGCTTGTCAAGTGTATGATCGCGGCGTTGCGTTAACTGTTCATTCGTTTTATGGATTATCCACCTTGGCGACAATTGATTGATCGCTCGGCTGAAAATTCCGTAGTTCGAGACCGAGTCAAAGGCCTCGACATAATTGTGTGGGACTAGGCCAGTATGTCATCCTAGAGGATGTTGTTGACAAGTTGAGGTCTAGTACCCCCCGCGAGTCTTGGTTTGCTAAAGGCTGATAGTTGCAAAAGAAACTGTTTGGGGCTGCGTCGGTGGGGGTAACGAAATAATTTGGATATATCAACAAAGTTGAAATGGTAAATTGGCCAGCGTAACGATTACAAAAGCTGACGTTTCGAGCGTTAGCCCTTCGTCATTCGCTCCGACGAAGGGCTAACGCTCGAAACGTCAGCTTTTGTAATCGTTACGGTGGCTAATTTACCATTTCAACGTTGTTGATATATATATCCAAATTATCTTGGTTTGCTAACACGACGAGGTTACCAACCCGATTTCAACGGTCGTTGTGTCGTGGTTCGAATGTACGCGGACGTCTACAATCGTTTTAGCGTTTCACTGAGGACACGAAGAGCCGCCTGGCGCCGATCGCCGGGCTGAGATTGCGTGGCTAGAGAATTGAAATGAAAGATCAACCTTTGCCCTTGAATTCTGCAGTGGATTTGTGACCGTGGGTACATTTTATCTTGGGATTTTTTACTTCGTTCGGCAGGCTGTCCGGACAGAAGTGTTTGGGCTTGTCTTCTCCTTATGTGGTAGAAAACCAGGATTCCAAAAAATCGCTTAAATCAAGTGAAATCGGTAAAATGACACCAGGAGCAAACAACACACTAATGGAACAAGGTAAGTTATTTTTATTTCATATTTTCACTTTTAACTATCTCTGTGGATATCTTGTAGAAAATCCCATACAAATCCTTATAAATTGTGTTCCTTGGGTGGTTCTCAAAGAGAGCTTGGGCCGCCTCGATTCAACTCGGCAATTCAAACGTCCAATTCGTCAAATCAAATATTCAATTCGTCACCTGAAACATTCAACTCGGCAATCCAAACGTCCAATTCGTCAAATCAAACATTGAATTCTTCACTTGCAACACTCAATTCCGCAATTCAATCGTGCCATTCGGCAATTTAAAGATTCAAACGTCCCATTCGGCAATTCAAAGATTCAATTTATCAATCGAACATTCACTTCGTCTTTTCAGACATTCGATTTGTCAATTCCAACATTCAATAGGCTAGTAAGACTTACATCATTAACAATGACCCAGCTGATGGAGGTATTAGCTAAGAAACTTGTAAATCAGAGATACTGTTCAATCAAGGATGAGCCAGAGATAAACATTACAAACCTAAAAATGGAAGACATTGCAGTACACAAAGAAATTGCTCTCTTGAGTATTTCATGTGAAAAAAAAATAGCAAGAATACAAAGAGCATTGTTTTGTTGTTACTTAGTTTCTAAACAAATCAAAATAACTGTTCACTATATCTATACAACTGTAAAGCTGTTCTCTGTTATTGTATGAGCATGATTTAATTAATCTGTGAAACAAAATGCTAAACTGGGTCAGTCTAATCCAATTACTGGGTTTAAACTGGGTCAATTTAATCACATTACTGGTTTTAAATTGGGTCAAATTTATCCCATTACTGGGTTTAAACTGGGTCAAATTTATCCCATTACTGGGTTTAAACAGGGTCAAATTCATCCCATTGCTGGGTTTAAATTGGGTCAAATTTATCACATTACCGGGTTTAAACTGGGTCCAATTTATCCCATTGCTGGGTTTATACTGGGTCAATTTAATCCCATTGCTGGGTTTAAACTGGGTCAATTTTTCCCATTACTGGGTTAAAACTGGGTCAATTTAATCCCATTGTTGGGTTAAAGCTGGGTCAAATTTATCCCATTACTGGGTAAAAAATGGGTTGATATAGACCCATTACTGGATTTAAAATGGGTCAATTTAATCCCATTACTGGCTTTAAATTGGGTCAAGTTTATCCCATCTTTAGAGATATAATGGGTTTTTTTTAACCCAAGATTGGTTTTGGTAGCATTTTCCCAGTTTGGGAAATACCAATCAAAACCCATAAATTCACCATTTTTTCCCTATCTGGTAATTGCAAAAAGTTCCCTGTGCTCGGCCAGCCATGACGATTGCCTGAAAAGTACAACTACCCGGAGAGCAACAAATTTCGCGCCCTTTTCACGAAAAAGACGGAGAGAGGCCTGAGACACATTCTCGTACCCAGACCAAACGGACGCTGAGTTTGAATGTTCAAAGTTTGAATGTCGAAAGTGAATGTCAAACTTTCAACGTCGAGAGTGAATGTTCAAAGTACTGATTGAATATCAATATTACCGAATGTAGGAATTGGATCGTCGAAACGCCGATCGAATGTCAGAATTGATATTTCAACCGGCGCATTGTCGAATTGAATGTTGGAATTAACGAATCGAATGTCTGAAATGACGAAGTGAATATTCGATTGATAAATTGAATCTTTAAATTGCCGAATGGGACGTTTGAATCTTTGAATTGCCGAATGGCACGTTTAAATTGCGGAATTGAGTGTTTCAAGTGAAGAAATGAATCTTTGATTTGACGAATTGGACGTTTGAATTGCCGAGTTGAATGTTTCAAGTAACGAATTGAATGTTTGATTTGACGAATTGGACGTTTGGATTGCCGAGTTGAATGTTTCAAATGAAGAATTGAATATTTGATTTGACGAATTGGACGTTTGAATCGCCGAATTGAATGTTTCAAGGACGAATTGAATATTTGATTTGACAAATTGAATGTTTGATTGACGAATTGGATGTTTGAAGTGACGAATTGAATGTTTGAATTGAACAACTAAATGTTTGAACAACAAGTTTGACTTTTGGCGGGGGTGGATACCCATAGTAAACCCACCCATCCCACCCCAGGGGAGGACATCCATCACACAGTAATCTCGTGCGTGGGAAATTAACGTTGCCCTCCCCTAACCCTACAGGAGACGGGACCTCCGTTTATTCATCCCTATCCGAGAAGAGTAGAATATCTAACCATTTCTTGATGTTATAGAAAGGTGGCAAATTCTTCTCAACTATTTTAAGACCCCGAGTGTTGGTCCGGCCGGGCCTCGAACCCTCGACCTCCCGCACAACAGTCCAGCGCTCTATCCATTGAGCCAACCGGGAGGCGGTTCATCTACTTGATGACGTGAGAGACAGACAAAAGGTCTGGATAGCAGAGGATGCATTATAATTTTAAGAAAAGACATAACGTCAGTTATTTCTATAGGAAATGAAGTTCTTCATTCATCTTCAATATAACAAATGAAGTTTGCATGAGTTAATTTCAACTGGAGATGACACGAGAACTCTGGAAATCTTTCTTATAAAATTAAACGGTTTCCACTTCTGAAAATTTGTTTTAAACCACTCACAACAGGTTTAGAAACCCCTAAAAAAAGGAATCGCAAACTACACGCAGGATAATAACGTACCTGTGAGAAGCTTGACTCAGAAAAAAGGGAAGGAAGGAGAAAAATCAATTTCCAGCATGAAGCGTAGACAAGAAAGAAAATTGGTCGTAACCAACTAACCTTTGAAGTCAGCGAGACCCTTTGTACATTGGCAATCAATCACTTCTCCCCCTCCCTCAACCCAAATTTTGTCTTCAAATCTGGATAACGGACAATAGCGCCATTGTCTTCAAACGAGGCAAACCATAGCAATATAAAAAGTTTGACATGGATGGGGGAGTAATCTGGCGCCAATAATCGTCCTTTATGCGCATTCCCTTAAAACACAGGCCAGGTAAGTTTTAATAAAAGTCAGTCAGATTTGGGTATATTTGAATATATTCGAAAGATTTAGGAATTGAGAACTTCAGCCATCAAGCAAATGTCAGATAATTTTCACTTCAGCCAGTGAGGTAAGCAAGTACTTTTCTCTCGCCACTGTAACCAATGCGACCATGCTGAACGGCTAAGTTATCCAATGCCAGTAAGTCTCCCGTTCGCCACTGAAAACCAACTGCGCATGACCAGGTTGTTACTCGTATGTGCTGTATTACTTCCGGTTCAATCGGACTTCCGTCTCCATAATATGTGTGGGAAGGGCATTTTTCATCCGGGATACCTTTCCCAATAAAGGTGGGTAATGCATGGTAATATGAGCTGTGCATGGCGGCAATCTGATTGAACCAAATTTTATTTCTGGCCAGCGGATGCTGTATCGACGCAGGTCTGTTTTGCCAAAGACATAAATCCTGTGTTTCATTCCAGCTCACGTGATACCCTTTGTCTTCAGCAACTCTCTCGGCTTCCTGAAAATTTACGTCATTTATCAAAGCGCAAGGTCAAAATGATTGGATGTTGGTAAAGTACTTGGGGCGTTTTTATTACAAGCGACGAAGAAGAGAGGTCCATAATAGCACAAGGAGAATAACCCTGTAATTTCGCACTCTCACCTGTTCGAAATCTGTTTCGCCGCTCCTATCGCAGTGCCAATGGGAACCTGTTTACAAGCTAAAATAGGGTTTGAAAGGAATTTTGCTCTCCTTTTAGGATAAATTCTCTTTGCAAAACAAGAAGGCGTGATGTATTTTTGCCCTCAGCGTGCTCTAGTCTTGGAGTAATGGACGGACACATCAAAATAGAATAGCGATATTACTTAGTTCGTGATCTGATAATTAAATGTGGATATATGCCAGGAGTAGTCCTGATCGGTCATAGCCTACGAGAGAAAAAGCCTTTCTCGAACACGCCTTGCTGAATATAATTACAAAGTATCACAGAGATAGTTATCCCCTTAAACAAGATAAATAGTACCTGTTTATCTTCAGTGCCGAACATGTGTTGCCAATTCATGTACTCATCGTGCGCTTTATCAGGTAGATATCGTACATATCGCACACCTTTCTCATCAAACCTCGTCACAACTTCGGGATCCAATTTGGAGAGAAGCTCGCTGTTCTTGACCAACGGTGTTTCACCACCGCAGTTATCGTCCGCCTCCTTTATGCAGTAAAAGAAAATCTGAGGAAAGATAAAAAATTTTTTATTCTACATTAGACTTACAATGAAAAATCTGATTGGTCGAGAGCATACAGTCAAAATACACTAGCGTGTGAAGTTGACATGATTACCAAAAATCTGCAGCAGATTGGGTTATCATGTGAAGTTCAAAGTCTGCCTAGTTTCCAAGCCCCTCGTCCGTGAAGTGTTCTCAAACTTTTGCAGACTCACAGAGAAGTGTCTTCCTTTGCAACTTGTTAAAAAAATGTATAATAAAAAATTAACTGAATTTGGTTTTCGCATGATATCATGAATGATCAAACTTCGAATCTGTGTTCGACTTCAGCAGATAACTCAGACCGCGGCATTAATAATTCATGATATCATGCTCAATTTCATCCAGTAAGTGCTTATTATAGGACAGGATAAAGGCCCTTCGCAAATATTTCGGAACAGGGTTTTATCCTGTTCACCTTGTTGCAACGTTTGCGCACGCTCAGGGATGCATGGGAGAGGGTAGCCTCCTATGAGGTTTTGCTTTAGTCTCGTCACGCAACATGGCAACGAAAACAACTACAACAACAACAACAAAACAACTACTGTGAAAACAATTTATATCTAAGGACAATGTACCTTTTTGGGCCAAGTATTTAGATAAGACATCTCATTGTGCGTGTCCATAGTAACTTCTGGTGGATCATCGCTGGCGGTATAAGTCTTCGCTCTTTTGTCAACTTGTTTGCGATAGGTACTGCCACCGACTTCATACGAAAAAGGCTCCCCTGAAATTTTACCAGCAATAGTCGAGAAGTCACCGGCTGTTCGGGCTGGAAGGCCACGAAACAAAATAGCTGGACACTGTGGATGATTTTCTTCCATGAATTCCATACATTTTGAAGTCAATTCAGCGAGGGAGGCCTGGTGAGGATTGCGGACGCGTACACCAAGTGGAAAGGAATCTCTTGGTTCCGCTAGGAACTCTGGGAAACCGCCTTGTGTGGAACCTGGTGTGAACTCTCTGTCACGTAATTTCGACTTGAATTTAGTAACTAGTTCCTCTCTTGGCAGTGGTTGAAAGATATCTGTGTTGGCTTTGTCCTTGGTTATTGAAGCAAAGCGAATCCTATGAACCATAAGCACTGCCCTGGCGTATATTTGGCTTCCTTGGTGAGGGCGAAAGACACGACTTACCAACATGATCAGTATAGTAGACTAAAAGAACAAATATTTAAAATGACTTTTAGCTTAATTATTGAATTACTGATATTGCGGACCAGTTTTAATCAAATAAAGTCCGGCTGCAATGTTAATCAAGATCAAAAAGGGATGTTGAATCAATATCAATTCTACAGGAGATATCAATCTTTGCTGCATCTAAAAAGTCCACTAGGACTAGACAATAACATCCACAAAAGCTACTCGTTTTAATTAGAGGCTTAAAGGTATTGACCCCGAGAAAGAAATGTTTAAGTTCTTTTGTCCTCCTGTTGTTACTTTTTGTTTATATTCATTATGTTTCTCTCACTTAGCATAAGAAGATTCCAATTAATTTAAGATTGGCATATGTAGCCAGTTTAATCTTTTAAGATAGGCTGGTTTTATCAGCTGATTTGAAATGTAAATTGGCCACAGTAAAGTCTCTTAAGCTAATGTTTCGTGTGTAGCTCTACTACGAATCGAAGGGCCAGCGCTCGAATCGTCAGCTTTCGCAACTCTTTTCGGTGACCAAGTTACGTCATTACCTTAGTTAATAAAACCAAATAATCCTGTAATAGCCCACACTGGCGTAGCGCCAAAGTTATTTATCAACTATTTCAGAACCCTAAATATGAATAATATGAAAGACTACCTATTAATCTTCAGATTGATTCTTCGTCAAAAGAGAAAGCCCTGACATTCTACGAAACTCACAGCAAACGATGGCAGCGAAAATCGTCTCCACATTACAGTGTAATTATCTCGCATTATCCTCAACAGTACGTGACCAAAACGCCTAATGAATGTCAGCTTTTACAAATTTTCAAGCACTTCATGTTTATTCGAAATAACGGTTTCTCTCTTTAATAATGGAAAGTGCTTAGAGGAGCGGAAGCGCTCCATAAATTGTAAATTTATATATTTTGACAGAAATGATTATCACCCCCGATTAAATTCGAATCGGAAACGACTTTTAAAATGTGTATGTAGAATTTCCTTTGAGGGTGAATAAACACCACGTGAAGAATAAGAGCGAATCGATCAGCTGGATACTGCCAAAAAAAGAATTCGTTACTCGCACATGATTTGTTTCCTTTCTTTTTTTGTTTGTTTGATTAAGTAAAAACAGCGCGCGACGTTTTGATTTGACATCTGATTCGGAAAGTACTCCGCACACGTAAATTGGAGAGTCTTAAAAAAAAAAATCAATGATATCTTGCTCGTTGGAGGTTATCAAGATTAGAGAATGTTTGGGGGTGTTTGTAGACATCATTTCTTTTTTTTTTTTCAGACACCACATTTCAATCGATGATCGAACGGGACTTCCCGTTATCCACTTGATTCTATGGTCATTCTTATGTCCTTACTAGATTGAAACCACAGTACTCGTGCAATACTTTTAGGGACCAAATGATTTCTTTATCTTCGGCTTTGAATATCTGTCTCTGAAACGTACAAAATAAGACGCGCTTTTATATTTGCCTTGTAGATCGTAAAATAAAGGAACTCCAATTAATAAATTTCCCCCCGACAAGGATGTAATCCAAAGACTCCCTTTCCTTACGTTTTTTCAGCTGGAATCTGTATCACTTTTATAAGAAATCGACTAATTGTTAAGGCAATTTTGATACGATGGAAGGCATTTTTGTTGGAAAAACTATGAAATAAGTCGTAAAATATACTGTAAAAACTTCTCTCCCTACTCAAGATTTGCATTTGTGAGATTTTCAACGCACAATGGTCTCGAATCAGCACCAGATTAGCTATATTGAAATTGCGAGCTTGTATTGACAGTCTGTTTCTCTACTTGTTACCGTCTTTCGGAAATAAACAAATTTTGGCACCTGGAAATTTACCTCAAACCATCTCAATCTCCTTCTGCCTCGAGTTAGCTGAGGTTGAGCTCTTTTGTCTAAATAAGTTCAGAAATAAGCCAGAAGTAAAATTTGAAAAATCTAGCTGGAAAGGCTTTGTTTAGTTACTTCCTCGTGATTTATGGCTAATTTCGAGACCATTGCGCTAGAAATAAAACTTCAAAAATCTAACCGGAAAGGCTTTGCTTAGTTACTTCCTCGCGATTTATGGCTAATTTCGAGACCATTGCACGATGACGATTTCACAATAAACCTAACGCGATGACCGTATGTAACGAGAGAAGTTAACTGGTAGATTTTACTGCATATTTTACGGTTGCCCAAACAAAAAGTTACACTTCCCTCGTTTAAACACTAGCTAAGTCTGTTTCTGGGAATAAACGGAGGGCGAAAAAGCGATGATCTTTCTCCAAAATCAAATATCAAACGAGACTTACCTACAAGCTAAGTTTGATCGAGATTATGTCGAGACACTTTCCGCTTTAGTGGTCAGTCTTCAAAGTGAATGACTGTTCTAATCAGGTACCCAATAAACCCTTTTTAGCTTCATACGTCATAACTACGTCATAGATTCGGGTCCCAAATGGGTAAATAACAGTCGAGGCCATAAGAAATTAACTGCGAATCGTAGAAAATGGTCAACTAACGTCGCGTCTGTAACTGCCGCAATATATACTCAAACTCGGATTTGTCTTGTCATAAATACCCAGATTATAGGTATTTTAAGCTTCAGAAGTTAAGTATACTTCTTCGACAACTAGTTGCCGAATTTGTGTTTTAAACTGCATGAGTAAATGGCCAGGAAAATAATTTCGTCTCGTCTCGACTTTTAAATGTCGTGGTTGTGTTTTGGTTTTCCTTAAAACAGATATGGACTTTTAGAATATACTGAACAACATCAAAATTAAGACTTAAGAGTAACATCTTGAGCCGAAGTATGCTCTGAACATTTCGAAGACGTCGAGGATTTTAAGTTTGCAGACAGCCGAAATAGGACTTTGAAAGATGGCGTCGGTCTTTTTAAGGTCAACAAGAAGCTATTCCGAAAAGAAATAGTCACTGTGGTTCTTCTCCAGCATGATAATGTTAAGCATGGTTGTCACAAGTCAGGAAAATTCAGGCTCAATTGAACTACTTCAAAACCTAGAAAAAGTCCGGAAATTTCATTCTGAGTCGGGAAAATTAATATCTTTGAAAGAAGGCAGGGAAAAGTCAAAAGCCAAATGAAACTTTTTGGTAAAACATTTGCTTCCCTTCGTGCCATTTTCATTTAAATTTTTTCGATCTATAAAGATCGTGTACTCACAAGTTTTTTTTTCTTAACTTAAGGTTTTTTTATAATCTCAGTTACCGACCCCATTTTGATTGGCGCCGATATCTACATTACCGCAGCCTTTTGAGTGCTGATTTGTCTGTGGAATTGACAATTTTGACAAGAGAAGAGATTGCGTCTAAAAGATGTCGTCTGTGACCATGGTGAATTCTTGTTTACCCATTTCAAACCACGTGACCAAACAGCTAAAAAGGTCTATTGCTTATGCTCAAGAAGCTTGGGTGTACAATCATTCAGGGGTATGGGCGTGACTTCTTGTTTAATGGTCTCTTATAATTTTTGGTTTTACCTCGTTATCACGCGCACTACGAAGTCAAGTGAGATTTCAAAGCAACTGTTATAGCAAACGAATTGTGGTTTATTCCTGGGTTCCGCTAAGAACTCTGGGAAGCCACCGTGTGTGGAACCTGGTGTGGACTCTCTGTCAAGTAATGTCGACTTGAATCTAGTAACCAGTTCCTCTCTTGGCAGCGGTTCAAAGATTTCTGTGTTGGCTTTGTTTTTGGTTAATGAAGCAAAGCGAATCCCATGAACCGTAAGCGCTGCCTTGGCGTAAATTTTGTTTCAATTCTTTGCGAGGGCGAAATGCACGGCTTATCGACATGATCTGTATATTGGGCCGAAGTAAATGACTTTATAAACGGGTTTTTAGAGGGTCTCAATGGAGTGATGACTTTTACTGCTCAGATTTTAACTCTTTTACGTCTAACGGTTAAAATTCGTCATTTTTTCACGACTAACGGCTAAATTTTTCGTGATTTTACGGATAACGATTAGCCCCATTGAGACCCTTTTTGGATCAAAACAAAGTTGTTAATCAGGACGTCCTGAAAAAGAGATGCTAAAATAGGATTTCTTTTACAGGAAATAGTAATAAGCGCATCTTAGACTTATCAGAACTTACACATATACATACATACTTACTTTATTTAAGGTATTAAAGAAATAAAAAACACAAATAATACCCTAAGAAGGAAGTTTAAGAGGTTAACCCTATGTAAATAAAACTTCCAAAGAAATAAAATTTAAAAATGTATGCTCGTAATAAAATCTAAGACAGATAAAAACCTAGAAAATACGCATGTATAATTTAAGAGCTGTTTTCAAACGTGTTAAGTTATCTATCTCAACGACATTGGCGGGAAAGTCATTCCATTCACGAATGATTTTAACAAAAAAAAAGAGTATTTTTAACAATTACAGTTTGCCAATTTCACCTGCAGTTTGTAATTGTGGTTGGACCTAGTACGTTTTGAAGCAAACTAAAAAAAAAATCCCTAAAATGAAGGCCATTCAGCCCGAATACAAGTTTAAAGCATTCTACTAAGGAACAATATAGCCTTCTATCAGCCAACTTCGATCAATGTAACATTTCACAACGATCTTCATAACTTCTCACCCCTTCGCTGACCTAGATAGACTGATAGATAGACTGACTGATAGACTGGTTTTTTTAAAATCACATCGCAGTAAAATACTGAATTGCGCAATTTTTACAAGCTACTACAATACAAATATAAAATATGATGACTTAAAGTTCTATTAAAAGTTCTATTACATCTCAACTTGGATTGGTTACAGCCGCACCCTTCACGAAAAACGAATTAGCAAAACGCTTTGTCTTGGCTGCTGGTACATTGTACGTTCTTTGGCGCCTTAAATTATAATGAGGGCTATGGGCTTCAGGAATTAAGTAATGTAGTTTACTGTTCTGATTCTCGCTGATGGATCTAAATAAAGTCTTTGTAATGTCTTCGTGATGTTCCCTGATAGAAGTCAAACAGGCGCGCTCTAACGCTTCGGCATTCTAGAAAAAATACACGCCAGAGCTCTTTTCTGAACTCTTTCTAACTCTGACTGTAAGTACTGAGGTAGAGAATAATGGCACACAGGGCAAGCGTAGTCAAGGGAGGATCTAATACATGCGCAGTAGTAGGCAACAAGATCTTCGGCTGGAACACGCGCACGTTTAAGCTGCACAAGGAAGTAAATTCCTTGTGCAACTTAAAGCCAATCGAGAGGCTGTTCTCCGAAATTTCTCCATGAGAACAATATTGACGACAACTTTTTCCTTATAGTTTCTCGTTTTACCTGTTGAAATAAGATCTAGTGAAACTATCAACTCTTTTAAACGCAAACATATTGAGCACATAAAGGAGGGGTACGCTAATATTGACCATTTTCGAATATCCTAATATTCTTAACTTTTATTCTTTTACTGCATGTTGATAGCTAGGTCTTTTCCTATTATTGTATTTACTATAGTTAGGAATTTCCAAATTATTGCAATTGTTTGTAACTTCTTATTGTAATTTAGGTGAGGGCCACAGGTTTCTCAGTCTGTGACTGTAAAGTGCTTCCCTCGTTAAATAAAGTTATTTATTTATTTATCTGGAGCCTAAAAAGACTCCGAGACTCTTCTTGGTTTTGTTTATCATTTTTGTGATCAAGAAAAAAAAAAAGGTTGGGTTAATGGGCAGTGCCCCTTCTTTGCGATTGGAAGCGTTGAGTGACATAGCAAAGTGCCCATACCCGAGAGTTGCGTGACGTGCTTTGTTGAGCATCACATTACATTACATGCTTCACCGCCTTAAATCTCTCAATAGACCACTTTCATAAATGGCTGCCGTATTAATATTCATTTCTTTAAATTTGAATCAGCCCTACTGGTCTCGTTCTCAAGTACAAAAATCAAAAGAATACATTATCTCAAGCAAGGCCTGAAGGGCTAATTTAAATTTAAACAAAAGAATATTTACTTATGATGCACGATCCTTCGCAGTAAATAGCGCTATTTATGCAATAGCGAAAATCAGACCTGAGGGAAAAAAAAAAAGAAAAAAAAAAAAATCAGGCCTGTACGGGATTCCAACCACTGACCTCTGCGATACTAGGGCAGCGCTCTACCAATTAAGCTAACAAGCCAATTGGGAGCAAGCTGTTAAGTTAATTCTTAATAAACCCGTGATGGTAAATCAGATACAATGAATATATGAAGTTCATATATTTTGAACTGCGGTATTAAATACGTATGATGCACGATCCTTCGCAGGAGATAGCGCTATTTATGCAATAGCGAAAATCAGACCTGAAAAAAATCCGGCCTGTACGGAATTTGAACCACTGACCTCTGCGATACTAGTGCAGCGCTCTACCAATTGAGCTAACAAGCCAACTGGGAGCAGGCCGTTAAGTTGATTCGTAATAAACCCGTGATTTTTTTCAGGTCTGATTTTCGCTATTGCATAAATAGCGCTATCTACTGCGAAGGGTCGTGCATCATACGTATTTAATACCGCAGTTCAAAATATATGAACTTCATATATTCATTGTATTTAACCAAAAGAATATTTATACCGCAGCCATTTATGAAAGTGGTCTGTTGTTTGAATTTTTCGATGCAGCGAGCGCAAATTGTCGAATGAAGCGTGCAGTTCGACTTTCACCACAAAACATCCACTATTGACACAGATGGTTAAATTTAATCAAAAAGTGAAGCTCGCTACAGACGCTACAGTTTCTGTAAAGGACACTGCTTCGGTCAACGAAAGCGTCGTTGACTGAAAGCAGAGGAAACCCTGTTAGAATTGAAATTGCCCTTGGTTTAGTTCGGATCGGAAGTGACTTTGTAAATGTGTATCTTGTATTTTCTTTGAGGGAGAATAAATACCACTTGAACGATAACAGTGCATCGCTCGCCAGGAAGCTGTAAATCAGAATCGATGATCGAGTAAATAAAACGCAACGCGTAATACAGCTATCGCGTCGATTCCTCCATTCATTTGTCCCTGCCAGAATTTAACCAACATGGCTGTCCAAATTACGGCGATTTAATCGCTAACGAGACTGTTTAAAGGCTAAATTATTTTCATTTTCCTTTGCTTTTGAATATTTGTCAAAGTAATACAGCATAATACTTGCTAAATTTGCATGAAAATTTACTTGCGGTCGTTTGATGACCATAAGATAACTGCGATAATTAGAAGTTCCACCCTAAATTTTGTAGGAAAATAACAAACATACAATCTTAAGACACCCTCTCTCACCTTTCATCAGCGGGATTTGCTACCTTTTAGCCTTAGTGATCCCAACTTAGTCTTTATTTGAACTTGAGAGCGCTACCCCGTATGCAGTACCCCGTATCGAAACTTGAAAGGAAAAACAGGAACGGACGTCGAGGAACGGAAATTGAGGAACGGACATCGAGGAACGGACATCGGGAACGGAC
Source organism: Stylophora pistillata (assembly GCF_964205215.1). Taxonomy (NCBI): domain Eukaryota; kingdom Metazoa; phylum Cnidaria; class Anthozoa; order Scleractinia; family Pocilloporidae; genus Stylophora; species Stylophora pistillata. Next base: position 38,024,263 of record NC_142522.1, read on the forward strand.
ATCGAGGAACGTGGAACGGGAAACGGGGAATAGAGAAGGTGCAACAGGTAACGGGGAACGGAGAATAAAGGACGGGAAACGGGGAACAAAGAACGAGGAACGGAGAATAAAGAACGTGGAACTGGGAAAAGGAAGTGACAACGGCGAACGGCAAATGATGAACAATGCACAAGGAATGGGGAATGGGGAAGGGAGACCCGAAGAGAAAGGGAGGAACAGGATTAGAAACCAGGAGTGAGGATCACCGCCACCGAGAAGCGGTAATAGAAAATTAAATGTTCAGTTTGGTGAGTTCCATTCGATAGACAGATTCCATGTTGCCGGGAGTCCACTGTTCAGTCATAGATCAACCTCGTTCCCAGGGCGCTTTTCACTTCATAGAGGGGACGGGCCCGCGCGGGAAAAGGCCCTGGCATCGGCCGATCACGTGCGCATCCAAAAATCCTGGGTATTCTGTATCTATAGTAATAAATTAGGTTGTGACGTGACAGTTAACACAATAAAAATCAGGATGGCAGAGTTTGGTGTGAAATCTTCGGCGCTCAGCCGTCTCGGAAGTGCTCTAAGCCGCTGCAGCTTTCCATATTTTTCTTACAGCCACTTCAAGTGAAGTTTTTTGAGTATTTACTGAAAGGTCAAGATGTTATTTCCGTTCTACCTACTGAAGGCGTCATTAATGTGATGCGACCACAAAAGCCACGCGGGGAATAGACCCTTCCACGGTTTTTACGGCCATATTGTTTGGGGGTCAAACAAAACCTCGTTGCGTAGCAACAAGCAATATATTCTTTTGTAATTATTCGACGCGCGTCGGAAGGGAAAATCGCTTATTTTCGTCTCCAAATCTAGTGGGAACGTAGATAAGGCGTTACTGAAAGTAAGTGCCGAATTTTTGGCGAAGTACCTTTTTATCACTGCGTTTTATGGGCAGATTGATATGTTGTTTGAAGGTGACCACGTGGCCGCCATGGTGCGAGAATGGCATTTTAAAAAGCACTTCTTTCGGTTGAGAAATTAGAATATGTTTTTTAGCCATCGATATTGTGTAGTTTTAAATGTTAGGATTTATGGTGGGAGTAAGTACTCAAATAAGGTTCCGAAAGCATCTGTATTTTGCATGCCAGTATAGAGTCGAACATCAGCATCTCTGGTTATTTGTGCAGAGGCTGTACACAGTTTGAACCCTGGGGAATCGTCTCCACTTTTCATCAATTCGTCACTTGCAGCGATGATATCACTATTATCAACCGATGTTGATAATTGCCGCCTTCTGGGTGACTTAGTATTTGAATGCTCAAAAGGAGTCAAAAAAAGAGTAGGTATTGGATTGCTTACTGAAGGCTTCCCGTCTCGAAAATGATTGGAGCAGACTCCCTTGACTTTCCTATTGAGAAATATTTTCTTCCCTTTTGAACCTGTCGAGACCATGCTTCAATTAATGATTGCTTGGGCTTGTGGAATGATAACTTCTGTACACGTGAGTGGATGACCCATTTTTTCGGTTCTCTTCTATCGTTGTTACAGCCGCCGACAGAACACCTATCTCCAAAACCCATTAAACCAAGGGTTTCTCTTTGCCGAGTTATTGGTTTTTCAAGAGTATGTTAGCCTGTCTGGACGAAAAGGTTTAAAGAGCACTTAAACACATTTATTTCAATTTTTCCTCTGCACAATTAAGTTACTTAAATACAAAAAGTCATTCGGAAAAGCTGTACTCTGACCTTCTGGCATTATGTCGGCCGCGAGTTCACGTCCAAAGAAAAACGATCTCAATGTTCCCATAAAACGCAGAGAAGAAAAGGTTTTTCGCCGAGAGGAGAAAAAGTCACTCGCCTTTATTGATGTCTTCTCTTTTTCAGCGATGAATATTACTTTTTGTTCCTGAACAAAGCGAAAATTTAATCGAAGGGAGCGATGCGCGTCTTCTTATCATAAGAGATTCCATGGCTCGTTGCTACGCAACGACGTTTTGTTTGACCCCTAACCAATATGGCCGATAAAACCGTGGAAGGGTCCATCCGTGCCGGTCTATCTTTGCCTTTATTCTCGTATGCATCACCGCAAAGCCGTAAAACCCAGTTACAAACATGGACTTTTTTGGGAGTCGACTTCTCCATACATACGCTTAATTATCGAAATACCAGCCTTTATGAGCCACTGTGGCGACGTTTCGAACCGAGATTTATTGAATTAATTAAGCGACGTTCCCAGGAATGTGCAAAAATGTAATTCTGGAGGAAATTCAATCAAGCAATGAACAAGCAGGATTAACCGCAAGAATGTATTCATCAGTGCTGAATGAATATTTAAGATCATGGCGTGACCGGCCAATGCTAGGGCCTTTTCCCGGCCGTATCCCGGGAAAAGCGCCTTGCGTGGGAAAGAGGATGGCAAGAGATCACAGATGACGTCAAATTGTGGTAAGAAAAAAGACTCTTGAGGCGCAGCCACTGATATCCTTAGCACATTTTGACGTCGTCAATGAAATATTTCTGAAAAGGCCTAATCTACTGTCTTTGTTTTAAATGATAAAGTAGCAAAAGAATTCTAATGGTGATGTCATATGTATATCTGTCATCCAAAAGATCATAATTAAGAACCAATGAGAAATACTATACTATACCAAAGTGTTCCCTAAAATTCAAGCCCACATGGGTCAAGGGACCTTGTCTTGTCTGGCTTACTTAATTATTTGAAGAAAGTCAATAAAATCGATCGATGAAAATAACGGAAGCAGGGTCCTTTGACTCGTCGACAAAAAATTTACGATATACATCAATAGCAAGCCTCCTGCTAGAATAAAAACCGCCATTTTCTCTGTGGACGCGCTGAATGACTTCTAAGAAGCAATCGTTGTGAGAAAGCGCAGTGCAATCTTACCTTAAGCAATAGAGATCTTTATCCACGTTAAGTACTGAAATTCTCTTTACAATATCAACAGATTTGCAATCATAAATGTGATGAGAAGATAGAAAATATCAATCCGGCAGGAGATATTGCTCGTTTGAAATACAAATTCTTGGAGACGAAATTATATGAAATGTATGTTGGGAGTGTATAGAATCAATCTTTCAATCTTTCTTGGGAGTTGATTCGCACGGTTAATTAGTTATTTTCGGCGAGAGACTTGCCAAACAAACAATCATATCTGAAACAATGCAATTGATAAATCATGACATTTAAGCAAAAGAAATACAATTATAATGGTAATAGGCTATGCCTTCTTCAAACAAAATGTTCTTTGTATCGGTTCATTGATAAATCATCTTCATTCAAGGTCGCTGAAGCTGTGCATCTGGACGAAGAATTGCTAATATTTACCGTATGTATACTCGTAAAAGAAAATAATTACGAGAAACAAATACGCAAGGCTCCGCAGTCCTATAACAGAGGTTTCTGGAACTACCTGGGAAGGTGAGACATTAGTGGTTGGTACCCAATCAAGTTATCGTCAAGATTTAAAAAAATGAATTTCATTGGAAGTAAGGCTGATAAAAAGGTCTAACCGGAATGCAAAAACAAAGCATGCTTAAATTTCGCTTTATGGAACCAACAGTTCAAGTCTGAAAAGACGCACTGATTTAGAAATGGCTTTGCCGAATTAAAACGATTCCTGTTAATACTGTTTAGAAATGAGATATGGAACAAACCAAATTAACAACTACCGTGCTAATGGGATCCCCAGAGAACTTATAGGGGAGTGCAGTTGAAATGTAAATTTTTTGCTGTATTGCGAAAAAAAGGATGTCTTTTAACGAGCATCTACGGCTTTAAACATTGACATAATCACGAGACTTCTGCGAATTACATCTGTTGGCTCTACTGCGAATTATAGCTGTTGACACTACTGCGAATTTCATCTGTTCAAACAATGCATTTTCTGCATTCTCGAGCAAGTAGCCGTTTGAAAACCCTGTAAAGCGACGAAATTCTTCCTAAGAGGACAGTTATCACCCTAGTCAATGCTATAGCATATTTAACGTGGAGAATGGAGACAAGGAGAAAATATTTTTGGCGCCTTTCTCCAAATTGCAACTATAGCCCGAGGAACTAACTAAAGCACTCATTAAAAGTGTCATTATTCCTTATCAGAACTTCAGAGTATAGCTTGGTTAATTAAAAATTTGATGAATTCGCATAAATTATCCACGAAACTTTTTCAAACTTCAAACTAAACTTCAATCTGAAATCGAAAAATTCCCAACTCAACACTTTTTCATCATATATATACATGTATATATATATATATTCCAAATCTTATAGTAGAAATAGCAATATGTTCCTTTGGGCGGGTTAGTCTCGATGGAAAAGAAAGCGATTTTCCATTCTAATAGCGATATGCATGAAAACCTTCTGAAGGGGGCATTGAAGCCGTGGTGTTGACACTTTTTTTTAAATCTATTTTTTAGTAACAATTTTGCAACATTTTTGCAACATTGCAGTATTGCGGTTGTTTAAATATTGCGATGTACAAAGTTTGTGAAGTTAAAGCTCCGGTATACGACGGACTGAAACTAAATGCGCTGTCGTGATTAATTGATCAATCATGATTAGTTGATGATCATATATATTCGCTCTTGCAGAACTCTACTTAACTTATCATGATATGCGAGAGAGGATTTGAAATAGTATTCTATTCACGACTTAACATTCCTATTTATGATGAGTTGAGAGAAGGTATGGGAGAAATGATTGATCAGCGGGCTAAGCCAAGCTGGGACAGCTTTATTTCTAGTCTCGTCCTTCGGAAACTGGTGAAACCAAAGGGTCTTATGGACCTAACTTTCGTGGGGACAACCACCAACAACGCATTTAAAGGACATGTTTTACAAGCCTGACGTAACACCTTTCTGGTATTGCGAAACTGTCTGTTTACATTATAAGTGGTGCAATTTCCCAGAATGCTACGCGCGGCGCTATCTTTTTTCGTATCGCGGATTATCTTACCGACAAAGGACTCGCGCCAGCTCTAGGTTCAGCGTTCATCGAGATCAATTTCCTGAATTTTAGTCGCTCTTTTATTACAAGAAATTAGTGCCTCAGTTCTTCTACATCTTGGGCAATGCCAAGGAGATCTTCACCATCGAAACAATCCTTTTCTGCAAGATAAGTTACGAACAAAGATCAGTGGAGGAGTCAAGTTTGTGTACATAAAGTTGCAATAAATGTGTTGTTAAGCAAATTTCTTTCACTTACCTACCCTCTCTAAAGTCTTTGGAGAAAATCCATGCGACTGGTGCCAAGAAACAACCTCCTCGCTATTGTAACTCATTAATGAGTCCGACGCACCAGGTTTAGCTAGGTTCGTTCGACCAATGAGAAACGAGGAAGGAGTTGCTGAGACGCACTCGGAAAAGAAGGACGAATTTTAAAGGGAAATCGCTTTTATAACAAACTTTTAATCATTAAAAAGTTCACAGTATAAAGTTAAGTAAACCAATTGATAGTTGATTGCGGTTTCGTTCGAGTTAAAGATCTACTTCTACCAGTATACCCCTCAATATTCCCGAATCCCTATGTCCTTGTGGCGTTTAAGTTATGAGACTTCCATGTAACATGTGCAATGCTGTCCTTGACAATTTTGGGCTAGTTATCGGTCATTTGAAGCGCGTGCATGGAGAAGATCCTAATTTCTTTGTTACATGTAGCTTTAATGAATGTGAAAGTTGTATATATATTTTTTATTTATACTTTAAGTTAATAACACGGCCCCAAAAGCCTCTGGCTTTAAATATTTATCGAGTTTAAATAAAGTTTTTATTATCATTATTATTATTATTATTATTATTATTATTATAATTGTTATTAATTACTGAGTGTATACTGCCTCATTATATCCCCTTATATTCGACATTTCAAACAACGCAACTTGCCAAATATATTGCCATAAGTAACTTCTGTGGGCTAGAAGATATGATATCATACCAAAATATGTCCTGTTAAGGGCGTTTCTCTAAGGATGTTAAATTACTTGTATAATTAACCTTACACTTTGTGTAAGAAAAGTATAAGTTTTAGTACACATATGGATAATAAGGAGAAATATCCTGAGCCGTATACAGTCCTTATTCAACAAAATCATTATATATACATCAGTATACTGTTCCGTATAGACAATGTATAATGCTTCATTGCACCACGCACCTTGTATTCGTCATTTCAAGCAGTGTCCTTGAATTTCAACCTTTGGCATCTGTAGGAACCTACTCCTATATGGTAATCTATTATCTTGATTGTTGTATAGTACCATAACAACATTCATTACACTCCAGCATACAAAAGTAAACACAATTAAACTTTTTCATAACCGGCAATGACGAAATTGCGTGACGACAGTAATAACGGCAATATGGCAATCCCCTAAAGATAACTCCAGATGTGCGATATTAAAAGCCCGAGTTCACGCAGCTATGCGTCTAGTTTGAAGAAAGTCAATCAAATCGATGAAACAACAGAAGCAGGGTCCTTTGACTCGTCGACGAGAAACTCACGATTTACATCAATAGCGAGCCTCCTGCCAAAATAAAGACCGCCATTTTGTCTGTGCACGCTCTGACTGACTTCCGAAAAGCATTCGTTGTGAGAAAGCGCAGTGCAATCTAACCCTAAGCAAAATCCATGTTAAGGAAATTCTCTTTACAATATCAACAGATTCTCAATCATAAATGTGATGAGAAGATAGAGAATATCAACTAGGGGGATATTGCTCGATTGAAATCAAAATTCTTGGAGACAAACCTATATGAAACTGTTTGCAAGGATTGTAGAGAATCGATCGTTGGATCGTTCGATCTTGAGAGCTGAGTCGCACGATTCATTAGTTATTTGCGGCAAGAGACTTGCCAAACAAATAATCATATCTGAAAAAATGCAATTGATAAATCGTGACATTCAAGCGAAAGAAATTCAATTGTAATGGTAATAGGCTACCACACGCCTTCTTCAAACAACAAATTCTTTGTATTGGTTCACTGATAAATCATCTTCATCAAGGTCGCTCAAGCTGCGCCGTCTAGACGAAGAATTGCTAATATTTACCGTGTACGTGCTCGCAAAAGAAATAATTACGAGCAACAAACACAGTCCTATAACAGAGGTTCTGGAACTACCTGGGGAGGTAAGACATTATTTGAAAAAATGAATTTCATTGAAAGCAGGGCTGATAAAAAAGTTCCAACCGGAACGCAAAAACAAAGCTGCTTAGATTTCGCTTTAAGGAACCACACACACTGATTTAGAGTTAGTTATGTTGAATTAAAACGATTGCTTTTAATACTGTTAAGAAATAGGATATGCAACAAACCAAATTAATAGCTACCGTACTAATGGGATCCCCAGAGAACTTATAGGGGAGTGCAGTTGAAATGTAATTTTTGTGCTGTATTGCGAAAAAAATGATGACTAACCACGAGACCTACGAATTACATCTGTTGGCACTACTGCGAATCAGAGCTGTTGACACTACTGCGAGTTTTTTTTGTTCAAACAATGCATTTTCTGCATTCTTGAGCAAGCAGCCGTTTGAAAACCCTGTAAAGGACGAAATTCTTCCTAAGAGGACAGTTATCACCCTAGTCAATGCTAGCATATTTAACGTGGAGAATGGAGACAAGGTGATAAAATATTCTTTGCGCCTTTTCCGAATTGTATTTGTGCCACTACAGCCCGAGGAACTAACTAAAGTACTCATTAAAAGTGCATGTCATTATTCCTATTCAGAACTTCAGAGAATAGCGTGATTAATGAAAAGTTGGATGAATTCGCATAAATTATCCACGAAACTTTTTCAAACTTCAAACTAAACTTCAAACTGAAATAGAAAAACATCCAGACTCAACCCTTTTTCATCATATATATTCCAAATCTATTAGTAGAAATAGCTTCAGCATGTTCCTCCAGGCGAGTGAGTCTCAATGGAAAAGAGCGCGATTTTACTTTTTGAGTAGCGATGTGCATGAAAGCCTTCTAATGAGGGTGTTGAAACCGTGGTGTTGACACTTTTTAAATTTTTTAGCAACATTTTTACAACATTTTTGCAACATAGCAGTATTGCGGTGGTTTAAACCTTGATATGTAGAATGCTTGTGCAGTTAAAGCTCCGGTATACGACGGACTGAAACTAAATGCGCTCTCGTGATTAATTGATCAATCATGATTAGTTGATGACCGTATATTCTCTTACAAAACTCTACTTAGCTAATCATCATATGCAAGAGAGAATTTACCAATTAAAATTCCTATTTATGCTGAGTTGTAAGAAGATATGGGAGAAATGATTGATCAGCGGGCTAAGCCAAGCTGGGACAGCTTGGCTTAGGATGTGTTCAAGATATGACCCACGCGATTTCTGGGTGGGATGAGGGGTCGGTTACCTTTTCGTGGCTCCGCTAAAAACTGAACTAGAATGAATCATTGCCACCCAAACCAGAATTCCTTATTGGCAATTGTGTAATTACATTTGAGATTGCTCAACTAGCCGTGAAATACCCATTCTTAAATTCTTGTCAACTTCGCATATCATTATGACTGCAATCAATTGTTGAATAACGTCGCTTCTTCTATGGACAACAAAGAAACAACTGTTGGAGTTTTTCTTGATCTCTCTCTAAAGCCTTTGATACTATTGATCATCATATACTGCTCAGAAAGCTTCGTCATTATGCAATAAGAAGACAAACCCTCGACTGGATCTCCAGCTAATTGACAAACAGGCGGCAGTTTGTCGAGTTTGTTATAATTCCCCCACGACTGGAACCTATTACATGTGGAGTCCCGCAAGGTTTAATCTTGGGCCCCCTGTTGTTTATAATCTATATCAACGACCCCCCAAATACATCAGATATGGTAAAACCTCTTATTTGCTGATGACACTAGTCTTTTTTACCCTCATAAAGATCCCAACCAGACTATATCCGTCATGAATTGTGAAATAAGGAAGATAATATGTTGGCTTAATGCTAATAGACTATCGCTTAAAGTTTCAAAAACTAATTACATTATTTTTCGCCCGAAGCAAAAACGCAGTTGTTGATAATAACATCACTCTTGACATTATCGGCATCGAGCAGGTTGAGGTAACGAAGTTTCTTGGAGTTCTTGTTGATCAGCATCTCTCATGGAAACATCAAATATCCCTTACTACTAAAAATATATCGAAAACTATTGGAATAATAAGTAAATCTGGTTTTTTCTTTCCTCAAATATTTATTAACCTTACACTATACTCGAGTGTATCCGTATCTCAGTTATTGCAATAACGTATGGTCCTCAACTTATCCTCGAATTTAAACAGGATTTTCCTCCTGCAGAAACGTATAGTCAAAAAATATAAGTGGAGCCGAATACCTAGCTCATACTGCGCCCTTGTTCAACAATCTTTAACATCATATGATACACGATCCTCGCCGTAGATAGCGCTATTTAAGCAATAGCGAAAATCAGACCTGAAAAAAATTGCTTAAAATAGCGCTATCTACTGCGAGGATCGTGTATCATATGTATCTAATACCGCAGTTCAAAATATATGAACTTCATATATTTCATTGTAATCTTTAACATCCTTGATATCTATAACATTAGTGCTTTCCTTGTAGCTTGTTTTATGTATTCCTATCATAATAGCCCCCTTCCTAATGCTTTTGATGCTCTTTTCTACTCATCACCAAATCCGTACGTACGATACACGGAATAATAGTAACTATAGTCCACATTATTGCCGAACTAATATTAAGCAGTGTGCGATCTTGCAGCAAGGTCCAAAGGTTTGGAATTCCCTTCCTCGTGATCTTATCCTATCCCACAGATTCTCCATCTTTAAGAATTTGCTTAAAAAATTCCTCATTGGCAGAAAACTAAATTAAACTCGCTCGTTCGTAGTTATCAAATCTATCTTCTACATCGTGAGAGGAACCCAGGTTTGATAAGCTTCTAGCTTCTGCTGGGCTTCCTTACCACACTACTTATAAATGACCCCAAATTGTAATTTTATCTAGTTTGAATATAGATTGTTGTTGTGCAGTGTTCTGAATAGGGGTTGATAACAACACTACGAAATCATCACCATGATGAAGAGAAATACTACGTGTGAGCAAGGACCCATTAGAATGTGACAATCACCAGTACATTAATATTACACGCATGTTAAAATAACGTGTGCCACGTTACAACGGTGCCAGCGTTACTTCCACCAGTCCAGTACTTCGTGTAGCAATTTACCAGATTTACCTGTGAAGTGTGACGGTATTCGGAGTTCCCTTGTGTCCCCGAAGTCATTCTCAGAACGTTTTTTTATCCTCCAAATAATTGCCTGAATACATGGGTTACCAGGACTTCCAGCTGAAATCTTGCATGATATTTAGGAGGGAGCGCGCGTCAATCATCTCATAGTGGCCCATATTAATAAAGTGGAAGAGTTTTTTTGTACAAATTTTCTTTTTCCTTCGTAGGAGAAGTTTCGAAAGATGTATCATCAAATGAACCATCCAGTCTCGCGAGCGCAATCCCATGAAAAACCATAGTGAAAGCTGACGTGTATCCGGCCAAGCTGGTTGAATTGAGCTGGTCTCGTTGAGTTTTGAGTCTCTTGTTCTGACTCAAAGAATAAAAAAGGACAAGTTTTTTTTTCCATTTTGTCCATTGCACGACCTTCTTTTGCCCTTCGTAGATAAGTGCGTCCTAATGAGGTTGAGACAAAATTATGGAAATTTTCAACACTTAGGGCCTGCTTACTTGGAGATACGGTGACCCCCCTCTATTATTTTTCGCGGTTGTGTTTACATGTCAGGTAGGGTCACCTTAGGGTTAGGGTCACCCTGTCAACTAGGTAGGGTGACCCTCCTATGAGGGCCAGCTTTTTGACTACTTAAGCCATGTAAACTCTCAAAGGAACATACTGCTATTTCTACTATAAGATTTGAAATATATATATATATATATATATATATATATATGATGAAAAAGTGTTGAGTCGAGATTTTTTCGATTTCAGTTTGAAGTTTAGTTTGAAGTTTGAAAAAGTTTCGTGGATAATTTATGCGAATTCATCAAATTTTTCAGTGACCACGCTATTCCCTCTGAAGTTCCGATAAGGAATAATGACATGCACTTTCAATGAGTACTTTAGTTAGTTCCTCGGGCTGTAGTGGCACAAATGCAATTCGGAAAAAGGCGGCAAAGATATTTTCTCCTTGTCTCCATTCTCCATGTTAAATATGCTGGCATTGACCAGGGTGACCCAACGGGGAGGGCTCAGTCTCGAATTGCATCAAATGACGTTTTTCGCGCGCCAAATTTTCTATGACAAAAAGAAATTGGCGTCTCATGCATATCGACCAGGCGAATATTTCCGAAGATATCAAGCAGAAGCTATCGCAAACGAGCATCAAAGTAATGGGAATTATGTAGAAGAATGTGATGTGTCTACGGACGTTCTAAATGCAGATCAAGCCTCAGCGCCTCCGATTTCTTCGACGCCTTCGTCGAGCCGGCGTCCAAACAACAACAGTCAGAAGACCGCCAAAAAAAAAGCTACGCCTGCAAGCGATCCAGTAGCGCCAAAAAAAAAAAAAAAGAAACCTAAGAAGTTTGCCTGCCATTTTATTGTTTGTCGGGTTTGTATGTAAAGGAGGGCTATTTTTTGACCCTTCTGGCAGGGTGACCCTCCTGAGAGGGTGACCCTATCTCCATTTAAACAGGCCCTTAGTGGTCATATGATAAACTCCTTACTTACTGAGTTTGGTCGGACCGGACAGAAAAATACTTTGGCTCCCGCTTGTGGTGCACGGACCTGGTCGCGTCCCAGCCTTCCCACTAAGTCGATACGTTCATAGGAAATAATTTGGATATAAATGCAGATCGAAAGCTGACGTTTCGAGTGTTAGCCCTTCGCTCCGACGAAGGGCTAACGCTCGAAACGTCAGCTTTTGTAATCGCTACGGTGGCCAATTTACCATTTCAACTTTGTTGATATATCCAAATTATTTCGTTACCCCCACCGACGCAGCCCCAAACAGTTTCTTTAGAAACTATCAGCCATCATAAACTCACAGCAGTTCGTTAACATCATATGTCTACAACAGTTCAATAGAGATCAAAATTTCCATGGGCAGCAGTAGATGCTAAACCTCTTTATGGTACTAGTTAGTCTCTAAGCAAAAAAATCCGTGACAAAAAGTAATATAAAGGAGATAATCCTTCTATCCGCATCAGATTGTTCAAAATATGAACAGCTACCTTGCATATAAGGTGGCAGTTTACCAGTTTCAAACGGTACGTCATTCAAATTGTTCCACCGTTTGCAATTAATACAACAAATTTCATCGCGCTGTTCTCCACCGTTTCTATGCAAGCAAGTAATGGAACAAATTCTTTGTACCGCTTTTCACCTTCACTATGCAATCGCATAGTAACACATGCGCAAGAGTCTGGTAACAAAGCTTAGGCTTTTTAACGTATTTGTAGAAACTTCTTTCCGAGGTCCATTCATGGCACGCCTTTCAGCACAAGATTGGGAACTGTACTCATAGACTAACTTTTAAACTGCAAAGAGGAACACTTCGTTATTTTTCGTTCTAGGTCCCGCCCCGTTTTTAGAAACTTGCCAATCTATCTTATACATTGCAGGAAGGGAATAAAATGTGTCATGTTTTTCAAATACTTGAGAGAATTTATTCTATTTTTCTTCGCCGTTACTAAGTAACAGCTAGAGGCTTGGGCGTAAGATGAATATTTCAAACACGGCTGTGTACATATTAATGACTGTTTCGCTAATCAAAGATGTGTACATTATTCTCTCTTTTTTACTTCATCACATTTCCCTCTTATCAAACTCGGTTTTGAATCGTGGATAGTGTTAAAAAGGTATTGACGACGAAGAGGTTGATTTCAAGTCGATTGGTTGCCCGTGGATATTGATTTGAAGGAGAACATTATGAAAACTCAAGTCTTAATCGCGAGGCTAATAGAATTGTTCGCAACTTACCCTTGCTGAGGTCTTGTCGCGTGAAGGTGAGAAAAAACAAATAACCATAAAGAGTGAATCTGGTCCACAGATACGGTGTCTAGCGAAAAAAATACGGTCAAGATCGCAGACTCAGATGTGTGAAATGCAATTATTTTATCAAAATCACAGGTTAGATATTTATTTTCTCACAGTGAGCGATGACAAAATGAAGGATTCCGTGTATTTGTTGCCTCTTTATTTTTTTAAGTCGAAGATGTCAGGTGTGCTCTATTAGACATGGTTTGTAACGTTTAACTTTATCTTTCTACAGACCACATACATTATTATCCGTTTCCTTACGGCAATGCAATCATTCGAATTTTTGAGTAAATCTTTTTAAGTATCCTCTAATCTTCTCGTAACCAGTTAATCAGCTAAAAGATATGGAAATTGTAGATAAAAATCCAGCTGAAACTGATCACTCCAGCATGCACTCGAAAGAAATGTAAAAGGATCTGTCCGTGACTTTTTGTGTTATTCAAATACATGCTCATTTATGCGATGAACTAAATATGCACTTTTATTCAAATTTCAATGGCACAAATGTAATGTTAAGCTTCGAATATCAAATAATTACATGACTTATTTTGGACAAGAAAATATTCGCTTGTATTTCTTTATTTCTTTGTTTTGGTTTATGGAATAAAGCAGATAAACGGGCTTATCATGCAAGTGGTAATGGTAATAAAAACAAAATTAAATGCAAGCAATGTCATAAATTTCAAATGAAAGACAATTTCCAAGGCAACATTTCTCAATACCAATAATTTCAAACGATTCAAATGCGTTTATGAGCCAAGGAGTTTGAACTCAGGGATCAGAAGTTTTGAAGGACAAATTTTTAATATTTTGAGAGAGCTTTTCTTCATGTTATTGTCTTGTAGTCGTTTAAGAAAAGGCCGAACAATTGTATCACTGGCGAATCGTGGTTATGAAAACAGACTTATACCGCTGCAGCTCTCCCATTATTCGTCAATAAGGATAATTGTTGACAACATGACCCAGAAAAACTGAATGTTATAAATGTACAATTCGACTCTTACCTTTTAATATTATAAGTTACTAAATCATTGTGGTAAAGTATGACTATATCCACTATATCGAAATACGATTGTACTTCGCCAAGTGACGTTTGCTTGGCATTGTTCTTTAGTCATTCAGCTTTCATGGTCGGATCTTTAATTTTTTTGACCGGCCATAACAAATTAGGAAAGAGAGATGACATATTTTATTCCCAAGGAACTGTTTTTACATAATTTGATTTCATATCTTGGTGGTCTTACTCTAGATGTTTCAAAATTTTACCTTAATCAAGATCTTTAGACCTTAACTAAATATTTGGAGGACAGTAATCTTGTTTGAAATGGTTCCAACTGTGTGTGTCCATTACTGTACCTTTCAAAGGCACAGAGGGCGTGGTTTTTTAATTAAAATTCACTTCTGAATCCTCGTGGGAAGACTATATCTTGTGAACCTACTTTCACAGAATAACTGCGAGTTTTGTTCGACAATTTTATGTCGCGGGAGGTTCAAGCGAAATACGTGTGCAAAAAAGAAAAAATGTTGACAAGGGGTAAGACAGAGGCGATGTCCGTACGAGTGCATGGTTCGGTCGAATTGATTGAGGTACAGATTTCGTTTAATTTTAGACCTTTATGTTATTATATCAAGATCACAATCTGCTTTATCAGATCTCTTCTAGTTTTACGAAAGTCAAAGTTTACTCGAGCGAAGGATCTGCCCAGATAATTACACATTGCATGGGCTCTTCTAAGGCAATTGGATATTTGTACTCTATCGGACGTTCCTACCGCAAGGATAAACTTGTTCTTTGCCTTCATTCATGAGCTCCAACAAACTTTTCATCATAGCTATCTGTATTTTCCACTATTCATCACCACAAAAAAGCGTTGTTTTTCTGTTATCCCTACCGAGGGTTAAATATAATTATGGGAGGACATTGCTCTTTCATTCAGTAACGCGAAATTTTTCATAAACTTTTGTTGAACATTGCAAATGCCGAACTGTGTTACGCTGTCTTTCCTCCCCTTGGGCAAAACATACTTCCTTCCTATAATAATGTTTAAAGGTAATGAGG
This sequence comes from Stylophora pistillata, assembly GCF_964205215.1. Classification (NCBI taxonomy): domain Eukaryota; kingdom Metazoa; phylum Cnidaria; class Anthozoa; order Scleractinia; family Pocilloporidae; genus Stylophora; species Stylophora pistillata. The sequence goes on from NC_142522.1 coordinate 38,039,361, forward strand.
AATTTCTATAGTGCCATGAGTATTCTTGAGCTCACAGCGCTTTAGAATACCTTGAGAGGGACTTTAGTAAGACTGTATTAAGCAGTTTACAATTTTTGAAAAACCTTCCTGCAGACGTCCCAAATTTCGAAAAAAAGCCACCAGACCACAACACGGCGCCTACGTTCTCTACTCTCGGTGAGAAGTGCGTGAGTTCTTTAGCTTTAGGTTTCTGATGTACGCACGTGATATAATTTTGATACGTCAATGTAAGTAGCTTTTAAGATGTAGATGCCTCTATGGATATCAGCTTTTGATCTGAATGGTTCACTCTTTTGATATTTCTACAACCATTTGAATCCATTATTTTTCCATCAATCTTTCCTTTACATTACATTCTATCAACCTTTCCTTTACATGAATTTCTGTTACAAGAACATTTTCATGTTTTCGTTCTCTTCCTTTAATTTTCCTTGTGCAGCACTTACCTTTTTCTTCATATTTCTTTAGCGCCTCGTCGTTTTTTTAGCTAGATTAATTTGAATGCAAATCAATATTTACCAATCAAGATCCAAACAAACACAATTTGAGTATTTGGAGTAGAACTCTAATGTGATATCTATAAAATAAGTCCTTTGAAATCGAGGCTACAAATCGTCAATAATTTTATCATCTTAAAAAACTTTTATACTTCCAAATATCGTTAGTTTATAGTAGGCGGTCGAAAGCTTAAGCTTTATTTAGACTATTTCAAAACTATCATTTGGTTGCATAATTACGGGTCATTGTAATTGAAATAAAAATATTTAGACAATCATTTGCAATTCACCACGTAATAGATACGTAAGTATTGGGCGTCAATCTTTTTAAAGCTTATTTTTCATCGCATTTACCGCGATTGAGGGGAACAGGAAACATAAACAACTTGGTAAGTGCGAATTTTCCCGCCATTCCGCCTTGATCTAGTGGTCGCGGTTGGTCGCTTCTTACAGGTCCGTATCTCACCGTGCAGGTCTTTGTATAAATAACCAATAGCTTACTACATAAATACCATATTGTGTAAGCAAATGAAGCAACCCAAAAAGTTTGGACCTTGGCATTATAAGACTGTTTTTTAAGTCTTGAATTTTTTCTCACAAAAATGTGATTTTAGACAATTATGAGGCAAAGGAGAAGATTCAAGACTCAGCTTGCTTGCGGCGGAGTCCTCGCTGTCCTGTTTACTGTTTTGGCTTACCGTGACCTAATCAAAGACGTTACAAGGGAAAGTAAGGAGATCATAAGGGAACGTTCAGGTAGACATCATAAACAGTTCAATGTACCTGTAAGGAAAACAGTTAAACAAAACGTCTTTATCTTAAGAACAAACATTTTGTTTGACGACTGTTTGAAGACCACCTACAAAAATAAACAAATGTTGTTAGTGGCAGCCCCCCCCCCCCTACCCCTAGAAGTGAGCCTTCGTAAGAGACCCATATTATTATAGATCAGACTCTACATTCAGTATTTTCTCTGGAAACGTCGTGCGTTTTAAACTTATCATCACCAAAATCGGCTGCTGTCTTTAGATTGTAGCTTCTCCGCGGTCTTGACATCCACGCAAAAAGTGACCTCGCTTTCTCCTTTGGGTTGGTTTATTTTAGATCATTCCACCGAAACTAGCGTGAGGCTAGATCCAAAATGAAACTTTTTATAGAATTTTTTTGCCTGTAATTTTAAGAGATCTTATCTTTAGTCTTGGAAATCTTGTTGATGGATCATGGCAGCTAAATGTACTCCCCAGGGCATACAAAAGCAACGCAGTTTCTCAAAACGGAAGCTTAAAAGATTTACGAAGATTTCTTAATGAGACAATTTCTCTCCGCCGGTGATTTATCAAATATCAAAACGATCAGAGGCTGAAACGCTCTCTTTATACCGATTTTTGAAAAAAAAAACAAAAACAAAAAAACCAATGCTCTCCAAAAGTGCAAAGTACCTGTTCCATTTGCAGTTTTCAAGAGGCTGTCACATTGTCAGATATATTTTATCATCAGAAGGCTGTCCTTGAAATGATTTGTTCTTTGCAATACAATTATTTGCACGCTAGTAAGTTTATTTCTAATTATTATCAGTTTATTTTTAAGTAGTGTTAGAATCAATTACTTTCATTAAAAATCCTTTTAGAAGTATCCATTACGTCGAGGCATCTTTTAGCTCACAAGACCCACAAACTAAAAAACTGCACACCTCCATCGATAGAAGAGTTTCCAGATGACTTCTTCAACCAAAGGCAAAGGCAACATGGCGCCGTTATTGTTAACTTTGCAGTCGCTTTCTACATGTTCTGGGCAATAGCCATTGTGTGCGATGATTATTTTGTGCCATGTCTGGAGATCATCTGCGATAAAATGGATCTTCAAAGTGATGTAGCTGGGGCTACGTTTATGGCTTTGGGAAGTTCAGCACCTGAACTTTTTGCATCTGTGATTGGTTAGTAATCTGAATTATTGTAATTTTCGGTTACCTCGTGCGCCGAGTTAGGTCAATTAAGCGGGCCGTATTCTACTGTACGACCCGCTAAATTCAATTGGGGAATTTCTTCGTAATTTAACTGAGCAGTTCGATTTCTTTGCAGGTGTATTTGTCACAAAAGGAGACATTGGGGTTGGAACAATATTGGGATCAGCAGTTTTTAACGTACTTTTTGTGATTGGTGTCTGCGGCATTGGGGCTGGCACGGTAAGCTAAACAGTACGTACTTCAACTAGCATGCGCAAGATAATACATGCTTCTCGTATGCCAAATACAAAATTCTTCTCAATGACTAAACAGATCCATTAGGTAACGGCGTAACCTTGGAGCTAGTTGACATAGATCCACCCTTAAGGAGGTTTTTATTTAATCTAAAAGTTTCGTTTGGCGTCTTTTTCCTACAAAACGTTTTTCGAATGTTACTGACCAGAAATCGTGGCACTTTACGGAGCCAAAATTCGAGTCAGATGAATAGGCTGAAAAATTTCATGGAGCAAATAATTAGAAGGCAATAGCAAGTATTCCTTGTATTTTAACAGAATATCGTGTACTAAGAGGAAATGAATTTCAGCAGCCCTCAAGCCGTTTATATTTTTTATAGTTGAATCATTCGGCAACCGTATTTGGGACTTTCCAGGCTAAGTGTTGTTTTTGTGACTCTACTTCGAACCCTTAACTAGTTCCGAACTGTAAACGGAATACTTTTCTAGTTAAATTTTATCAATTTTGAACATGTCTTCCTATTATTTTAGTTGTTGTCGTTGTTCTACCTAAAGAGAAATATTTTTATTTGAAGTGGGTTAGAATTATTTTCTCACGTTTATGATTTTTTTCCTTCAGGTTTTGTATCTTGCCTGGTGGCCTCTAGTGAGAGATAGCATGTTCTATCTGTTCAGTCTCGTTATACTCATGTTGGTTCTTATGGATAATATAGTCATCTGGTAAGGAGGTTTCAAATAACTATCAATAACATTTAAACTTGCACGTGATAGTTTGAGTCTAAAGAGTAAAAGTCGGAACTGAGTTCTGTTTTCATTTTCTTTCTGGGAAATGGATTTGGGGGTATTAAGTATGATTTTGTCATTATTCATTAGACTTACCATAAAAACTCTGATCGGTCGAGAGCATTCAGTGAATATACAGAAGCGTGTGAAATTGACACGATAACCCAATATCTGCAGCAGATATTAGATTATTACTTCGACTACAAAGTCTGACTAGTTTCCGTGCTCCTTGTCCGTGAAGTGTTCTCAAACTTTTGCAAACTCAGAGAAGTGTCTTATTTTGCAGATTGTTTAAAAGATGTATATTAAAACAATTATATTGAATTCGATTTTCGCATGATATTTAACAATTATTCCACTCGCGCTTGTTGGATATGAGATAATAGATAGCCAACAAGGCTCGTAGCGCCGAGTTGGCTATAATCATCTCATATCCAACAAGCGCGAGTGGAATAATTATTTTATTAAAAAGACGTTAAATTAAATTATTAAATTGTATTAGATTTTTTAGCTCCTTTAATTTTAAGCTGACGCATACGCTTACCATATTTGTAGATTATGGTATATTGGCTCATATACCCTAATGGCTAAGCCAATAAAAAGTATTGAATTGCATTATCCAATGATCCAGCTATTAATAACATGAATTATCAAACCTCGTGTCTGTGTTATCTGCCTCATCCGAAGGCTTCAGCAGATAACCCAGACCTCGACATTGATAACTCATGATATCATGCTCAACCTTATCAAATAATTGCCTATTGGGACACAACCAAAATCTTTCAACCCCCCTCCTCCCCCCCCCCCTGCCCTCAAACCCTCCCAGGCAGTAAGTACTGACCGGACCCTTAAAACTGGGAATCACGGATAGGAATTTTGGCTTAAATTTTGTCTGAAGGAAGGGATAAGGTAAATTTGATCCGGGAAATGACAGCAGTGCTTCCCCCTTCCCCCCCCCCCCCCCCCACCCCAACATCTCGCCACTCCTTCGTTAATAACTTTGGTTTGTCATTAATTATCTGATCTTTTCCTTTTTCCCAACAAAATCAATGAATTCTGCGTTAAATTTCACGAGAAAACTGATATCGCACGAATCGCGAAGTGATGAGTGCGATATCGGTTTTCAAGTACAATTTAACGCGGAATTCACGAGTCAAATAACGATTTTCCTTGAATCGCATTTTTGAATAGAAATAAGAAAAAAAAAAAGGAAACAGAAACTATTATTTGTTTTTATCCTGAGCGCGAAACATGAGATGCAAAACAATATCACTTAGCCTTGTTTTCATCTCGCAATTCTACACTAAATACTTCGCTTCGTAAACCAATCAAAATGCGAAATTTTATCTAATTATGCGATTTTACACTAAAAAGTGGTCTGGGAGGAAGCAAAGAACTTAACTAATCTCCAGATTCCAATTCAAAACGAAATCAATTAATGAAAACTATACCAGTCTGAGGATGTTTCACTATTTTGAAAAGCTTATATATATTTATGATGCCTTCTTAGGTCAGAAGCCACTGCTATGGTTTGCTTTTATTCTGTCTACCTTCTGATTATGTTTTTCAATCCTCGCATCGAGGCGTGGCTGTACAAAGTGACAAACACAACCAGTCCTGAGTACAAGTCCGAACTTCACGCTAATAACGGCAAGAAAAACGGGTATTCAAAAGTTCCCGAAGATGACCCGGAAAATCCTGAATCCGAGAAGAACGAGGAGAAAGGTGATATTGAAGAAGGAAAAGAAGACAACGAACAAAACAAAAAGGAGGAAGAAAAGGAACATAAACGTGGGTTCTCCGGTAAATTTTCCATTTGATTTTCAAGCACAGGCTGTGCGGATGTTTCCAGTAGTTACTAGGGGCTTTGTTACCTCCATGTACAATAATTTAAAAGCGTTGCAGAGAGATAATTGGAGTTCTTTTCACAATTTTTAAGATGCTAGGTGAATAAAAATCGTTATAGATCCTTGGAATAATGATTTTCCTGCGTAGAAAACACCAGTTTGGTGGAATACATTTTCTTAAGGAGGGAGAAGAGTTGCGCATTGGAAACGTCGAAGCCTACAAGCTTTGATTAATTTTTTGCCATAAAGAAATACACCCATAAGTTCTCAAGATTAAGATTAATAAAGATAATAGAGACTTATGGAAGGTCTTCCAATTTTTTTTTTCCTTTTTAATCCTCAGAAAGCGGCGAGCATTTGGCTCATCATCATGAATATGATCAACAAAGACCTCACGAGGTCCCAGATCTCACTTTAGGAACGCCATTAAGTCCACCAGAGGGAGCCTGGGCTCGCATCTGTTGGGCACTCGGGCTGCCAATCAATATTTTATTCTACTTCACGATCCCGGATGTAAAAAAGGAATCTTGTCGTAAGTTCGTGGGATTCTCTTTTGTGATATGCATTGTGTGGATCGGTTTGACATCATACATTCTAGTTTGGATGGTTACCATAATTGGATACACCTTCATGATTCCTGATACCGTCATGGGTCTCTCTCTTGTTGCGTTCGGTAGCAGTGTCCCAGACTGCCTATCAAGCCTCTTTGTTGCCCAAAAAGGTGGGTGCCAAATTGGTCTCATTGTTTTCCCACGAGTTTGTTTTATGCAGCTATTTTTTCCTGTTTAACCCTCGACGGATTCTTGGGACCAGACATTAGAGAGATTTAGCACCGCGTTTACGTGAAACGGCAAACGTCAGCTTGCCCTTTCACGTTTCACGTAAAATTGCGTGAACCTTGCTACTTTAGCTTCGCGTGAGCTTACGTCTCGGTGAATTTGAAGGTGCCCTTGTATGACTTACAAGGAATATTTTTGGTGCTCCTTTTCCAGGCATTAACTTCTACTATGTGAGAGAAAAAGTGAAGAAAATTTTACGCATACGGCAAACGTGGAACAGGTTACTTTCACGTAAACACGGTAAAGCGCAACCGGCAAACGTGAAAAAATGTCGTGAAAAAAACAAGGTGGCGTGGTCATTCTTACCGTTCATGTATCACTTGAACACGGTGCTAAATCTCTCTATTATTTACTACATCGGAAGTGGAAGGAATTTTTGAGGGATCACATAGTTGTGAATAGGATCGGAGGGGAGATTAGTCGTCGCTAACAGAATGTAAACGGGGACTATAAAAATTGATTGCCAATTAACTGCCAGTAAGGAGGGGGGGAGGGGTCAGAATAATAATACAAAGCCTTATAGTGGGGGTGGATCAGGTAAATTTTATCGTCACACAACCAAAATCCTCCACCACCCGGGCGATTAATGATGACAAATCCCTTTTGTTCTCGGTAACTAGCATTAGTAGTGCGACTGGTATAACTTGGATAGCATAACAATCGCAATTCATGGTTTTTTGAGAGAAAGATAAATACCCCCTAACTGGTCGAGCTGAGGTCTATTCTGTGAATCTAGGGGCCGAATTTTAGCCTCTCGATTCATGGCTAAGTGGGAAGTGCACAGGCCATTATCGAAGGAGTAAAAATAGCATCTTTGGCAGGCCAAAATCAGTAAGGCATTCATCATTTCTCTACTCTATCGGGTGGGTAAGAAACAATATGAATCACTTATAAATCTTTGCTCTATTGTTAACATAAATCAACTCAAAACTGTAGAAAAAGAAGATCCAGATGACAATTTCCTACGTTGCTAATTTAAAATCACTGATTAGTTTAGTGGCAAAAAGAGCTATTTATTACGGCATATTATAACACGTTTCGCAGAACTTTATTGCAAATCAATGGAATGATAATCGATCCCAGGTTTTAAATTCGAAACTTCACTTTCATTCTTTTGATTTTACTTTTCCTGCAGGTGATGGAGATATGGCCGTGTCGCACACAGTTGGTAGCAATGTATTCGACATACTGTTGTGTCTGGGAATTCCCTGGCTTGTCAAAACCACTGTCTGGGACTATGACTCTACCGTTGTCATCAACAGTCATGGACTCTTTATCTCTTGTTTCTTCATTTTGGGTTCAATAGCTGTCACGTTGTTTATTATTTACTACTATAAATGGGTTTTGGACAAAAAAGTAGGCTGCATCTACCTTTTATTTTACTTTATATTCATGGGCATCTCTATCTATGTAGAAATGAAGGCGTTTGGGAAATATAACCCGCCTATGTGTATGGTAGACGTTTGACTTTCAATCTTTCAGTCTTGAAGACTGAGCATTGTCACAATTCAATTGACGTAGTATTCGTAGTAAACTTGTCTGTATAGACTTGAGGAATACTCGACAAGTTTTGGTCGAGAATTTTAAACATGAGATGTAATTTTCCTTAGAGGGCATTTAATTGTCCCTGCCTTCAAGTACACCTAACAGTAAGAAATAAGACTGACGCTTGGATAATAGTTTATATCAACTATGGTTTATGTCAAAATTACTTGAATCAATCTTGTTTCTGAGCTATTTTCTTCTTTAAGTAAAGTAGAACGCCCTAGCGACTAGTATTATTTCGGTTTTAATGTTATGATCCACCCTTATTTCGATCAAACAAACTGAAGAACTCATTCACATTTTCTTCGAAATTAACCAAGCTGATGATATCATTAGAAGAATTTTCATTTCCAAGGATGAATAACATTTTTAAGGCAATGTTCATTCATCTAGGACAGATTTTGCACGTAAAAATGACAAATTTTCTTGTTTCAAATTCACAGGCTGGAATAGGCCATTAAAGACGGGAACAAAGATTCTGCTGAATCAAACGTGTTCCAAGACACGCAATTTTTTTAAAATTAGGTTACGAACAACAATGACTCTATCAGAAAGGTAATTTCTGAGATTGAGAAATTGGTAAAGTGATTGTATGCAACCAAAGGACAATTTCTGGCTCGGGAACAATGTAAGTGCTTCAAAGGGGTAAAAAAGTGAAAAAAAAAAAAACTTTTCACTGGGTTAACTAAAGGTGATTTATTATAACTCAAATCAATGCAATAACAATTTTTCTTTTTTTGATTTGTCTCATTACTTTGGTTTGTGAAGGAGTTACGTTTATTTTATATCACACGGAGAAAGTGTCCTTAGTTTATCATAAAAACTGCGGAACAAGAACTTCCATCCCTGAGAAAAACCCTAATTATACACGTGCAAAATTACGAAATTTTTTTGTATCACCAATTAGTTGGTAAAATGTCACTCACCTTTGGCGCCCCTACATTAATAAAGACGACTTTTTCTTGTCAGTGAAAAGCGTGCAGTACAGGCGGATTATTGGGGCGAGTTAACGTCACAAAGCACACGATCGTTTATTCAACCGGCCTTGTATAACTTGGAGTTCGAGTTGACTGCAAGGAGAGGGGGCGGGAAGGTAAAATTAACTACCCCACCCTCACCCCTCTCCCTATTTTCTCACTGCCACTCACCCCCTTGGTACAAATTTTGTATCTCTACCCAGTCTTCCGCTGCTATAAATATAAAACTGAGCAATCGCTCGCCAAAATTAAGCCTGCTCTGCAGGCTAGCCAGTGTAGGCCTCACTATGGTGTTTATATGATAATAAACAAACTAATTCACGGTTCCGTACAGATATGAAATAATTTCTCGTCTCGTGTTCATTTCGATGTCTCATGACTAAACGCAGCAAACAAGTGAGATATCGAGCTCAACACGAGAAGAGAAATTCTATCAGTCTCCAAGCACTAATGTATTATTCTCAATTTATTATAAGGCAACAGTATTTTTCTAACAAAATACACCATTTAAATATTTTTATAAGGGAGGTCTCAATAGCGTTAACAATTAGCCGTGAAATGGCCAAAAAATTTTTACCGTAAAGGCGTAAAATTTGGCAAAGTTTAATCAGCGTTATTCGCGAAAGAAGATAACTGTAAAAAAGAATTTCTGGTGACAACAATGGAAATATGTTAACCTTCAGTCGTAAAGTGGCCATTTGTTTTAGCCAAAAGCTGCAAAAGCCGTCACCCCGATGAGCCCCGATGAGCCCCGATGAGTCCTGATGAGCCCCGATGAGCTCCGATGAGCCCCGATGAGCCCCTCTCATAATATTTTCAGCGCAGAATGTGACATCCCCAACAAGGGTGGCCCGTCTTCCAATTCCCCTGGGTCATTGTAGTCTTTTCTTTGTTTTATTTTTGTTCTTTACTCTTAGTTCGATTTGGATACCATGGTAATGGCTTGAAAAGTGATATCGTTTCAGAGAGGAATGATGCAAATATCATTGGCCAACCGGTTGATGTTAAAGTTGATATATGTTAAACTTGAACACTAACTCCTAAATTTGAATTACTGGATCATTCTGAGAGCAAGTGAAAGACTCCTTTAAAGTTGAAATTCCCTCAAAAAATTAAAACTTCATTTTAAAATATGGTCTCTATTCAACGAACCTTTGCGAAAAAGATTTTAAGAACATTACTTGTTTATTTAACATTATGCACAGCTGTCATATTTTATTATGAATCGTAATGTGATTTCCGCATGCATTTTTATATTAACTGTATGGGACTTAGACGTGACTGCGTTTTCAAGAGTGCATACGAATCACTGGCTACGATAAATCGCTGGAGGTAAGGAAAACGAAAATGGTTAGTAGCAACCGTAAGTTTAACACGTTTTTAGGGCAAGAGGCCAGAATCGAAGTCATAACAATCCCGTTGTGGAACTTTGCAGTTGAAAACTGCTGCGATAAAAATGTTGCATCCATCTCTATTGTTTGAAACGTAACGTTTGGTCAAACAAAATTTATTCAACGCTAGAACCTTCTTTATCGTCTAGATAGCATTAAGTTGATCCCCCAACTTAACTCATGGTTTAAAGCCAAAAAAATGACAATGAAAATAAAACCAAGCAAGGGATTAAGGGAAAAATGTGCTCTTGTTATCAATTATGCATGGACCCTTGATGCTATGAAATGCTGATTCACATGTATAATTTGCTTCTACTGTCTTGTGTTTTCGTTTTTATAGATAAATAATATTCTGCCGAAATCACTTTAGATTTGGAAAAGTTCCTTTTTTTTGATGACCTAGATTTGAATTGTCAAGGTGAGTTAAAATGTTCATTTGATTCGAAAACTGTAAAATTTTCCTCGTTTTCAAATTATATGCATAAATGATTGAACTTAATGACAAAAACAAGAAAGCATCAACATCTGTTTGCTTTGTGTTTATCTCTTTATTAAGAGGAAGGAGTAAATAAAAGTTTGTCAATCGGTGGTTTTAACCTTAAAAACTCATGGATTGCTGCTTTTTCTAATTAAATCGAGCTGAATCGCAACATTGAGAAATACCGTGGACAGCAAATCGGCTGAAAATTATCTAGAATTCCAGACTTTCTTTCCATGTCGAGCTTCTAAACAGCTTTGGATTTTAAAGTGAATCGTCCGTTATTAGTCGGCTTTAGTCATATTTTGGAGTTTAGTTGATAAAGTTATCATTCTTCGGCAATTCAAGTTGTCGGAAAATACGTTGTTTTTTTTTTTTGTCGTTTTAATTTTTATGTGTGGTCTGATATGGGTAACTTTTAGCAAGTAAAATTTCAGACGTTCACCTACTTCGCAACTGCGTTCAAATTTTGTTCAAAGGCCAATTTTTCAAATGGTTGTTTACCTTACATGAGTTGCCAACTGGCTATGGCATTCTACTTAGGAATGATCTCCTTGCCAAAATGAAAAAGTCACGGAAAGTTGTCGGTTTCGTGAATGAAGCTATTGAATGTTCTCATTAATTTTAATATCCAAGGAACAGATCCTTATCATAAAAGTTTCAAAGTTGTCATATTACGAACTTACTCAAGAAAAAACTGTATCTCCAGCTGAATCACGTGTGATAACGTGAACTGGCAATATTCGCTCAAGCTAAGTGGTCTTTCATTTCGAGCCAAATAAAGGCAGAACTACAATCTTATCGGGTCAAAAACAAAACCGATGCGAATAGTGCGATAATAACAATAAAAAAAGGCGCAGTTACCTAACATCTGCAATCAACCATCTTCACGTTAAAAACTCAAAAATTTAGTATATCAATTACTTGCTTTATTAGGAAAATAAGAATCACTGACAAAATTGTAATCTTTTACAAGGTAAGCTGAACTATACACCCATACATGTCGATTGGTTCTCA
>NC_142522.1:38220951-38288451 GCF_964205215.1 Stylophora pistillata
CTCTGACTGGTCAATTTAGCGTCCCCCATTTGCCCATGGGTGTACGCTGCTGACGTGAGCATATGCAAAGACTAGTTTTCCGCGCGCGCTTGTTTTTTTCTGGTCACGTAAGATTTTTTAAATAAAAGGGAACTCTTTAGCTACAATGTATCAATGTTATGTTATAAAACAAATGGTAAACACCACAGCGTACACTATTGAGTTATGGATGCACTTGGCAGGTTTGCTAAGCACTAAAGAAGCTAGAGTCGCTCTCGGCTATCGCCTCGAGCGACTCTTACTCTTCTTTCGTGCTTAGCAACCTCCCGCGTACATCCATAACTCAATAGTGTACGCTGTGGTGTTTACCATTTGTTAATTTTCTGAATTCCATAAAACTACGTATGCAAATTTACGAAGGAACGACCTTTAAAATGACGTAAAAATTAGCTTAGGCAAACGTTATCTCGCAACGTTGGAAGACAGAATCACGGAATATGTTGATTGCGTGACCAAAAAGCTTAGGAGCCTTCTGCCTTCGAAATAACTTCGGATCGAATTGGAAAACTTATTCAGAGTTAAATAACATAAATGTACCTACTTTGTTACATGGTATTGTCTTTTACCCTTCAAAACTTATTTTTGCACAGATATATTGCCATCGTTGAGGGTCCCCAATAGGTTTTTCGGGATCCGGGATTTGGCTTATTCGAAGGCCGGGATTCGAGATTTTGAAGGAAAAGGGGGACGAGATTCGGGATTGTAGTTATGACCAGGACACGGGATTTGACGATTTTAACAGGCGGGAATCGGGAAAGGTCGCTTTAAAGAAACCGAGATTTGGGTATTCCAGAGTCTGAAATATGCAAAGAAAGTTAAACTGTCATCTTACCAAGCTCATCTTATTAACGTCGGAAATGGTCGGAAATAGCCGAAGAATGACCTAGTTGACATCCACGTTTTCCACGACACTATCACGCTGTTCTGTGTACTGTGACCCTATGGTGATCTGTGGTCTATTTTCGTGAACCTTGGACACCTTAGCCAGACAGTCTAAACCGCCTATACCGGGGATTGTGTGACACGTCCGGCTGCAACGCAGGCTAGGACACACCTTGGCCGTAATGAGAATCCAATTTGACACTGTCTTTGTGACCTTTGTTATTTGTTGACCGTGATATTTCTAGTGTTAAGTTTATACAGATCCTGATCGGTGCGCGTGGGATATTCGACACCAGCCGGGAGGTCCGTATTGGGGAAAACTGTGCCCGATGTCTTGGATACCGCCCGAGGCCGTAGGCCGTGGGCGGTACTCAAGACCGAGGGCACAGTTTTTCCCAATACGGACCGACCTATGCTGGTGAATAACATTTTTATTTTTTTCTAACATGATTGCCAAAAGAACCCGAATGATTTAGGGCTACAATTACGAGTTTAATTACGGGAAAATCCTCCTTGAACTTAACAATTTGATAGCGAGTGAGTTATAAAGAAAACAAACGTTATTCAAATTAAATAGAAAGCTTTAGCCGATACATTTTTATTTGTAAAGGTAATTAAAAGGAGAGTCTGGATGGGGGTAACTGGCAACTGACAAATGGCCAAAATTTTAACTGGCAACTGACAAATCGCTGAAAATCTAACTGACAACTGACATTTGTGGTGGGCTTTTAATGATAGCTTACAAAAGACCGGATCGCCCTAAATATCCTAAAAACTGGATATAAAATAACGACAGATGATATATTTTGTCCAATAAAAGTAGGTTTTTTATTACATATCAGTAGGAGTACGCCAGAGTGTCATATTTCGTTAATAATCACCGCATGGACCATCCACATCATGGTCATGATGTCACTTATCGGGTCTATGATCTTTGATACCCAATTCGATCGTCAACTTTCGCGATGGCCATCAATGCTGGTATATTAAAAGTTATTGTAAGCTTTTATCGAATTGATTCGGAAACGCCATTTGAGCGTCACAGGAGCCGCATTCCTATCAATGATGTAAACACCGCACTGGCGCTGAAAAAGCACCTTATTTCGTTCCCTGGTCTAACAGAACTGTCCAGGAAATACGGCCTAGGAGATTTTTATGTTGAACTTTACCACATGGCTCGAATTTTCTCGAGCTTAGAAGTTGAACTACTTCTAAAGAACAACTCGGGGTCCTAAGCTTGTAAAGAAATCAAAAGACTGGATTTGAAGACAGGCTAGGATAACGTTCATTAACTCAGGAGACTCTGTCCTTCTGAGAAAAGCGTTAAAACCTTGATGGGCTCTAGTCAGAAAGTAGCAAGCGAACGGAACAAGTCGCACGATAGTTACAAATTTTACCTTAAATGTTCTCTAAACGTTGGGGGGAACTGAGCATGAACTAAGGAAGAATTTCCTTATAGTCTTCTAGTGCGATTAGGCCCATTGCTGAAGCCATTTTAGGTCATTTCTTTTAACTGTTAACATTACTCAGAGTTTCGTAGTTCCATTCTCATTAACTCTGAATAAATATTTTTGAAAGCTTAAATATTTTTGTGGCTACTAAAAGTTATTATACGAGATTTAGATTGGCATTAGCGCATGGGGTATGTCTCTGTAGTTACTATATGCTAATGAGGCAAAATACTGACCCATCGGGGTATGAACTCTGGTAAGCGACCACCTCCTGTAAGCAACGGGAAAAAAACAACGAAAAACGGGAAAAAAGAAAACAGCAGAAAACGCAACTTTTTTGGCAGAAAAAGCGAAAATCCGATCCAAAACACAGCCAAAACCGCAAAACAGAAAATCCCAAAGCCCCCCTCCTTACGGGAGGTTTGACTGTATTTCCCAGAAATGTGTTTATTTTGTAGCTGTCTGGCTGACAGACGAGCCTACCGAGTGGTAATTCTTGGATGAACCAGCCTCTTGACAGTGAACAAACGTTAATACATAACCATGACCATACCTTGCTTAGTTGGATGGCTTTTTTCAGGGAATCTTCTTCGCTTTCCTGATGGTGAGCTATCATCCAGGTTTGGTTGTCATCTGGAGTATTCTCAGCTCCCGATACAACTTCTGCATAAGTTCTTTTGGCTGACATAAGGACTAAATAACACTAAAACAGGAAAACTTAAACCCGAGGCACACAAAGTATTACCGTGAAGTAATGCAATACTTCTAGATGAACAATGAAACGTACGTGTGATATCGTACAAAGCAATATTAGGGACCTTTAGCACTGACGACGAGAACGTGGTCGACGACGTATATGACCGATTTAGGCCTGGGACGGGACCGTCGTCCACGGTTACGCGGACGAGTCCTTTACTGCTAATTTGAAAATGCAAAAATTATCCACTAAAACAATTACCTTTTTTTCAGTGTTGTAATCAACGTCAAGTGATTCAGAGCTAAGCTAAGTTTACATACACAGTCGATCCGAGCGGTTCGGATGTTTTTCAAAGCCCAGAAATCTTCTTAAAAATGCCAGCTGGTATAAATTACAAAACTATAACGAAATATCCGCGATTAATATTTAGAAAAGCATTTATAAGGCTACGTACATGCCCTGCAGCACTTTTATCATTATCCGCCATTGCTTTCTCCGCTGTAAACTGCAAAGCTCAATCTGCAACTCGAAAGAAATAAAGTCTTTTCTATCACTGTTCGATCAAATTACTTTCGGCACTGTTTTTATTCTTTAACCGACCCTTTAGATGGAAGAAATCCCTTAGATAGGTAAGTAGAAGTTAGAAAACAAATAAAATATACTCACGTTCTCGTCAAAACGGCGAATGGCGGCAAACTGCGTCCTGAACGAGATGTGGACAACGACTCGTGCTCGATTGGGTTTGCGTGGTAGCATCGAAGTTCGTTTTCTCAACTTCCGGTCGGTCACGTTCACGTTCTCGTCGTCACTGCTAAAGGTCCCTAGTCTCGAGTTTGACTAATGGTCGTGGGTCGTGGGTTGTGGGTGTTATGGTATGTGAAACCTTCAGGAAATCAACATTTGCTTTTCTTCGACAAGACCGTTCTTGAATGTCGATCAGCTGACCTTTCTTATGTAACACTTAAAGGTTATGTAACCCTCGGATGTTATGTAACTTTCTGGACTGGTTATGTAATCGCTTTGTACATTCCAATCGAGTTCTCGAGTTACACGAGTGAACATTGAGATAAGTTAGCCATCATGTTGTTGTTATATCGATAGCTCTAAAGGTAACCTGCCTCTCAAGTAATTAAAGTTTGTGTTCAAAGAAGCTTACTGGACTCAGACTCCCTATCTTGCTCTCTCGCGTCATAAAGGACAAAACTTGGTGTCAGGAGGTGAGTAACATCCACGAGCTTTGTTGTTGTTAGTGGAAGTCTATTTTATTTTGGTCATGGCCTCGACCTCTGGTAGTCAGCAATCTTCTGGTTCATCGGCTGCTGCACCGATCTATACCACCACAGTACCGCTAGCCAAACCTCCAGAACCTCTTAATCTCGAAGACAGGTAACGTAGAGGCGATAACTGGTTACACTTTAAGAGAGCATGGCAAATCTATGAACGTGCGGCTGGAATCAGTCAAAAGGACGGCCCAGTCCGTGTTGCTCATTTTCTTAACATCGTTGGAAGAGAAGGAGTCCAATTGTTTGACACCTTTACCTTCGCTGAAGACGAAAGCGCTGACAATATTGATGACGTCCTGGCTAAATTTGAATCTCGTTGTCTGCCGCAACGAAATCAGACGTATGAACGATACCTCTTCAACAAGAGAGAGCAAGAACCAGGAGAAAGTGTCGATCAATATTGCACAGCACTGATGCGCCTTTCTGAACACTGTGGGTTCATGACCCTAAGAGACAGCTTGATAAGAGACCGCCTCATCCTTGGAGTCAAGAATGATCGATCACGTAAGAAACTTTTAGAGAAAAAAGATCTCACTTTGGATAACGCCTTGGATATTTTGCGAACACAAGAGTTAACTGATATACGCGCATTAGACATGACAACTGAGGAAGCTAATGTGAATAGGGTAGAGGCCAAGAAAACGAAACCGTCAAAGACCCAGTCTGAGGATACAGCACCGCATAAACACGCCTCAGGTAAGAAGCGGACTCCTCCGTGGAAGCCAAGAGGGAAAAGTTCTGGTAACCCCAACAATGTATACACTCGAGAATGCAAGTTTTGTGGTACTGTTCACGAAATGAAAAAGTCAGCTTGCCCGGCTGTTGGCAAGAAATTCTCCAAATGTGGCAAAGAAGGACACTTTGCGAAAAAATGCGACACTCGCTCTGTCAATCACGTACAAGATTGTGAAATCTACAGCCATAAACCCTCCCCCACATCAGCTTATGTGACAGCGTGCCTTAATAATAATGCCGAAGTACAACTTCAGATTGATACAGGTGCTTCATGTAACATCCTCCCCAAAAGTGCCTACATCCGAGCTACAGGAGACAAACAGTGTAAAAACTTTGAACAGTCGTTTACAAGGCTCATCATGCACAACAAGACTGTAGTCTGGCCACTTGGTCAAATCCGCCTACTTACTGAACGGAAAGGAAGAAAATATGGAGTTCTTTATCACATTGTGAAGCAAGATTTGACACCACTCCTCTGTCGAACGACGTGTGAAAAGATGAACCTGGTCAAAATCCTGGATGCTGACGTAAACGCGACTCACGACGAAAGAATTGACGTCTCGTCAAATGTTAGAAGTGATCCTATCCTCTATGAATTTACCGATATCTTCACTGGGATTGGATGCCTTGAAGGAACCTACTCCATTCAAGTGGACGAAGGTTTCCGCCCAGTTGTACATCCGCCTCGTAAAGTACCAGTCCCACTTCGAGATACCCTCAAGTTAGAGCTGGATAACATGGTGAAGAGTGGTATCCTCGCCAAGGTAATTGAGCCGACATCATGGGTCTCTAGCCTTGTTATAGTGAAGAAATCTAACGGGAAAATACGAGTATGTCTGGATCCTCGAGATCTCAACCGCGCAGTGCAACGCTCGCATTATCCACCTCCAACTATCGAGGAAGTAGCAACTCGCCTTAGTGGTGCTAAAGTCTTTAGCGTGTTAGATGCCAAATGTGGATTCTGGCAAGTACAACTTGACGAAAGGAGTAGTTACTTGACAACCATGAACACACCTTTTGGTCGCTATCGATGGCTCAGAATGCCATTCGGAATAAACTCAGCCCCGGAAGTATGGCAACAACGAATGCACGAGCTAGTAGAAGGACTCACAGGTGTTGAAGTCATTGCCGATGATTTCCTAGTTTGCGGTTTTGGAGACTCTAATGAAGCTGCAATTGCCAACCACGATCAGAATCTCAAGGCTTTCCTCAATCGCGCAAGAGAAAGAAACCTCACTCTCAACAGCGAGAAGTTGAAACTTCGACAGTCACAAGTTCCTTTCATAGGACACCTCCTTACAGCGGAAGGTCTAAAACCTGACCCGTCAAAGGTACAGGCTATAGTGGACTACCCAGTGCCCACCAATCTCGCAGAACTCAAAACGTTTTTAGGAATGGTGCAGTATCTGGCGAAATTCTGCCAACATCTGTCTACAGCATCACAGCCTTTAAGACAGTTGGAAAAGAAGGAAATAGAATGGCATTGGGAACACCCTCAAGATAAAGCCTTCAAGGAGATTAAAGAGCTCATCACTAAAGCCCCAGTCCTACAGTACTTCGACGTGAGCAAGAATGTCACTATACAGTGCGATGCCTCACAGTATGGCATTGGTGCAACTCTACTTCAGGAAGGACAGCCAGTTCACTACGTTAACAGAGCACTGACGTCGACAGAGCAAAATTACGCTCAAATTGAGAAGGAGCTCCTAGCTGTTCTGTTCTCTTGTGAGCACTTCGAACATTACATTTATGGCAAGCACGTCACAGTCGAAACAGATCACAAGCCTCTGATTGCTATACAGAAGAAGCCAATTAATACAGCTTCTAAGAAATTACAGCGTATGATGCTTCGTCTTCAAAGATTTGACTTGAATCTCACTTACAAGCCAGGCAAAGAGATGTATATTGCTGACGCACTCTCTCGCGTTCTACCTAGGCAGTCAAAGATACCAAATGCTAGCACCTCATCCTGCTATAAAGATCTAGAAACTGTCAACTTTGTTGAAGACTTGTCGATATCAGAGTCGACACTTACCAAGTTTCAAGTGGAAACGGCTAAGGATGAATCTTTACAGGCGTTGTCACAAGTTATACGCGCTGGCTGGCCTACAAAAACGTTCATGGTACCTACAAGCGCACAGCCTTTCTTCAAATACCGAGATGAAACGACGCTCCAAAATGGCCTAGTTTTTAAAGGAACGAAGATCGTTGTCCCAGAGAGCCTTCGCTATGATATGATAGAAGAAACACACAAGTCTCACCAGGGACTCCAAGCATGCCTTCGAAGGGCCAGAGAGGTTTTCTTCTGGCCAGGAATGTCTGCACAACTCAAGAATCGTATTGATAAATGCTCCATATGCCAAAGTGTGAGACCTGAACAAGCCAGCGAACCTCTTCAGCCTCACCCGGTTCCTGATAGGCCATGGCAACGAGTTGGAACAGATTTGTTTACCTTCGAGAACCGAAACTACCTTGTATTAGTTGATTATTACAGCAACTTTATTGAGCTGGATCATCTTCGCGACACTTCGTCCCAGACAGTCATTCACAAGCTGAAGATGCATTTTTCGCGACATGGGGTGCCCGACTACGTAGTTTCTGACAATGGTCCTCAGTATACATCCTCAGAGTTCCGAAGATTTGCAGCAACATGGAAGTTCACTCACGTCACTACGTCACCACACTATCCACAAGCTAATGGGATGGCCGAAAGTGCAGTCAAAACCTGCAAGACTTTAATGAAGAAAGCTCTTCTGTCCCAATCCGATCCATATCTTGGTTTATTGGATCACCATAACACCCCCGCTGCTGCGACAGGTATGTCTCCCTGCCAACGACTTTTTGGTCGCCGAACAAAGACACTTCTACCCTTCTCAGAGTCGTTACTCAAGACTGACCAAACAGTTAGTGATCTTCTCAAAAGGGATCGTGTCAAGCAAGCTAAACATTTCGACCAGCATGCTAAACAACTCTCAGAACTCAAATCAGGTGACCTAGTGCGCATGAAAATGCCTGAAGAAACAAAGTGGTCAAAAGCAGTTGTTTCTTCTAGAGTCGCACCTCGCAGTTACAAAGTTGAAGTCAATGGTAGATTCTACAGGCGCAATCGCAAGCAGTTGCGTTCTACCACGGAACCACTTCAAGAAACCCCCTTCAAAATGGACGAAGATGACCTGACTGTTCCAGAGAATCTGCAGGAACAGAAATATCCCCCTCCAGCAAGTTCTCAAGTAGGAACGTCCCCTCCTAGATCTCAACTACCCCCAACACCTCAAACAACAGAGCTGAGTGCAAGACCACCTCAAGAAGCTACTACAACTGAGATAAACACGACATGGACGATTGATCAAGCCACCTAAAAAGTTTGACATTGAGTTATAGTTAAAAAAAAAAAAAAAAAAGAAAAAGGGAAAGATGTTATGGTATGTAAAACCTTCAGGAAATCAACATTTGCTTTTCTTCGACAAGACCGTTCTTGAATGTCGATCAGCTGACCTTTCTTATGTAACACTTAAAGGTTATGTAACCCTCGAATGTTATGTAACTTTCTGGACTGGTTATGTAATCGCTTCGTACATTCCAATCGAGTTCTCGAGTTACACGAGTGAACATTGAGATAAGTTAGCCGTCATGTTGTTGTTATATCGATAGCTCTAAAGGTAACCTGCCTCTCAAGTAATTAAAGTTTGTGTTCAAAGAAGCTTACTGGACTCAGACTCCCTATCTTGCTCTCTCGCGTCATAAAGGACAAAACTATGGGTACAAGTCGTGGGTCGTGGGTGTGGGTGTAGGTGAAAGTCGTGGGTGTGATTAATACTTAACAATGACAATAATCATTTAAAATATTAGTTGTAATAATAAATAAATATTATACAACCCTTGTCCAGTCATTGTATCAGCTCGGTTTAGTGAGCCTAATATTTCATTGATTTCATCCAACAGAATTAATTCATTTCACCTAAAAAGAAAAGTGAAACCAACGACAAAGCCCTTATTTGCAGGATCATGTAATCTCTTAAAATGAGGGTCAGTCCATTATTTTGTAATTGTTACGGTGGCCAATTTACCACTTCAACTTTGTTGATATATCCAAGTTATTTCGTAACTCCCACCGATGCAGCCCCAAACAGTTTCTTTCGAAACAATCAGCATTTAGTAATTCCAAAGAGTTTGAGGAGTTTTGTTCAGGTCAAACGCTTGATCAACACACAAAAAATATAATCTTACACTGAAAAGAGAGAAGTGTTAAACTTAAAAGAACAACGTTTTCAGAACATTCAAGAACCTTCGAGGATCAGAAACACGGCTATTGGCCGTGTTCTTGAATTAAAATTAATTTGTGCTCTCAGTGCCGGTTAAAAATAATTGAAGTTTCTGAAGTAAAAGTATATCCCTCTGCTGGTTAGGGAAAATAAAGCTTGTGTCGATCAATGACATTCAGACAAAGAGCCGAATGCTTCATCAATGCACGACTCCCTCTATAAAATTAGCATACTGAAGTGCCCAATGCATTGTGGTTAGAGTGGTATCAAAACCCAAAAAATGGATGACAACATTCCACTAAGTTCGTCGTTGAATACTTTTACCGATGTCTTTTCTGAACCTAGCTCTCTTAAGAGCTCTAGAACGGTTCAGAAAGAGCCAAATAAGCCACCTTCAGAACATATGGACAATGTTGAAGATGAAACATCGCCATCAGGTGGTTTTCAGGGACAAAACGTGAAGACACGAGGCGGGTACAGGTGCTGTGTTCCGGGATGCTACAACAACATCAAGAAAAGTAAAGATCTACACTTCTATAGATTTCCCGAAGGTCAAAGTAAGGAAAAACAGCAATTAAGAAAAAAGGTAAGTCGAAAAAACTTTCAACCGGGCCCTGATCATCGTGTTTGTTCCGCCCATTTTCCAGGTGGCGCCAAAACATACGACAATAATATTCCAACTATTGTACCAAAAAATGTCCATTTAACGGTCTAGAAGCCCCGTCCGACTCAACGTGCAAGGAATCGTGAAATTTTTCACCCAAACACGGATTTTTCTCAAGTTGGCTGTAAAAGCATTGGTCTCGAATCGAATGAACTTCTTCACTTCAATGAAAGCAGCAATGTTGAATATACCGTAGAAGTAGCTGAACATGAAGATTGCCAGGAGAAAATAGAAGAATTAAGTCTACGAATAGTGGAATTAGAAAACAAAATAGTCTCTCTGAAGGAACATTATGAGAGTCAAATTAAGGATCTAGAAAATCAAGTCTTCAAGAAATCATTTACAATTGAAAAATTTAAAGATGATGCTCATCTGTTTAAATTTTATACTGGACTTGAAGACTACACTGTCTTTAGGTGTATTTTTGAATATTTTGGTCCTGTCGTAGAAAATATGATTTATTAGGACTCTAACACCAACTCAGAGAGACTAACAAGCCCTGATCAGATAAAACGGGAAAGGAAAAGGACTCTTGCTGCAGAACAGGAATTTTTTATGGTTCTGGCAAGGTTAAGATGTGGTTTACTGGAGGAAGATTTAGCTTGTAGAGTTGGAATTTCTTCATCCCATGTTTCTAGAATCTGCATAACTTGGCATGATTTTTTATACACAAGATTTAGAAGTCATCCTATATGGCCCACAAGGACAGTTGTGAATGAGACAATGCCTCAGGGCTTTAAGAATTCCTACCCTCAAACAAGAGTTATAATAGATTGCACCGAACTTTTTATAGAAATGCCAAGCTCTCTAAGATCACAGAGCAAGACATACTCCAATTACAAACACCATAACACTGCTAAGGGATTAGTGGGCATTGCACCATCTGGAATGATTACATTTGTTTCTGACCTATATTCAGGAAGAACAAGTGATAAGGAGGCTACTAAACATTGTGGAATACTTTCTTTACTTGAAGAGGGTGACAGCATTATGGTGGATAAGGGATTTGACATCGAGGATGGGCTGCCAAAGAATGTTTCTCTTAATATCCCACCATTTCTTAGGGAGAATGACCACTTGTCATTGGAGGAGGAAACAGAGACTAGACAGATTGCAGCATTACGCATACATGTAGAGCGGGCCATTCGCAGAATCAAATTCTTTAGAATTTTGAAAATAGAATTCCCATTATCCATAGCTGCTGACCTAAACAAAATATGGGTAGTTTGTGCATACTTGTGTAATTTTTTGCCACCAATCATTGCAGAAAGTGGGTAGAAAAAAAAGAGGGAGAGAGGTAAAATCCCATAAAATGTGTGTAACACTAGTACATCTTAGTACACCCTAATTCCTAATTACTAATTGTTTTGCTGGTTTTAAGACTTCGCTCTAACTACATGTAAAGTGTATTCGTAGAAAACAGGAAACCTTTAGGTTTAGAATAATCAACATTTTCTATCCTTGAACTCAAAGGTTTGTTATTTTACTGTTGTTGCATTAACTTAAGTGTTCATTCACAAAGGAAATGTTGCAATCCTTGACCTAATCCACAAGGTACTGAGCATAAAACATTGTCAGCTTAGGAAGCATCTTTGATTTCCATAACTCCATATCTCTGGGTATGAGCTGCACAAAAAAATCTTTCTTTGTATATACAACAAAGTCAATCCAGTTCAAACCTGTGATATTGAGAACACCTTGACACAGATAATAGTAGACGTGTGACTTCTTCAGTGTAATTGCTCCATCTGAACTTTTTTTCAGATAAAAGGATGAATCTTTGCAACACTCTTCAATTGTCATTTCATTTTTAGCAAATGGGCATTTAATCTCAATGGCTCCTATTGCATTTGCTTCCCTATAGACAATGCCATCTGGGCTGCATGCAAGCCAGGGCCAGGAAGGGTTGATAATCAACCCACAGTCACCAACCTCTTCCTCGCTCTTTGACTTGTACATTTCATGAGCAACTTGTTCATTATCAATTCCCCACTTCAATGAAGGGGACATCCGAGATGTTGATGTACTTGTTTTGTTTATGCTTGCTACAATTGATACAGGAGCAATACTCTCCCTTCGATTAATCACCCTTCCAAATAATGAGAATGTCAATCTTTTTTGTCTCTCCTTAAACCAATCTTTGCTTTTTCGTTGAAGTCTAGTTGAGACCTCGATGGCCACTGCCTCCTCTTTGCTAACACCAACTTTGTTATCAATACGTCGTTGAGTGTCAGGTGAAATATCCAGCTCAACATCCAAATGTGGCATATTTTCAAATAATAAATCTCTTTTAAAACTATCACCAGACTTTTCTTGGTTCTTCTTTTGAACTGTACAGCTTGTTTCAAAAGTCTAGTTTGGTTCAAAGTAATTACCGATCAAAGTTGCGCATAATAATTGAGCTTTACCATTTTTTTTGTAAAGATGTATATAAAGCTTTTATTTCTTCACTTTGGACCTACGTATCGCGTACCATCAACCCCGCATCCAAGAAAAAATATTAAGTGAAACAACGAACTGTTCCAAGATAAGCCGATATATGGATAACAACGTTGCAACGTTAGTTGCAGGTCTGGAGATGTTGGCTCCAAGGTTTTTCCAAGGCACGAACATATAAAACCTCTGGTATCCAGTGTGTGGTACAATCGACAACCGGAAATCGCAAGCCAATGTTAAATTGGTCACGACAACTAGCATCGGTGATAAGAAATTAAACGAAGAACCACTTAGTACAATCTTAAAATTTTTCTTCGTCCATCTAACTGGCCAGGTCCTTTTCTAAATCATAAAATAAACTAGATATGAAGAATTATTGAAATAGGTAAATTACTAGATAAAGAGGTTCTAATAATTTCAATTTTTAAACGATTCATTTCTTATCTGGCAAAGACCAGACTCTGCATAGTTGCGAAATGTGACTTACTCAAGAAGAGTTTGACTAATGGTCGCGGGTCGTGGGTCGTGGGTCGTGGGTACAAGTCGTGGGTCGTGGGTGTGGGTGTGGGTGTGGGTGTGGGTAAAAGTCAAGGGTGTGGTTAATACTTAATAATAAAAATAACTATTTAAAATATTAAATATAATAATACATAAATTTTATACAACCCCGTCACTCATTAATTTAACTGTTCTTTCTTCTAATTTGGATCTATCAACAAAGTTGAAATGGTAAAATGGCCACCGTAACGATTACAAAAGCTGACGTTTCGAGCGTTAGCCCTTCGTCGGAGCGAAGGGCTAACGCTCGAAACGTCAGCTTTTGTAATCGTTACGGTGGCCATTTTACCATTTCAGCTTTGTTGATATATCCAAATTATTTCGTTACTCCCACCGACGCAGCCCCAAACAGTTTCTTTCGAAACCATCAGCCTTTATTAATTTGTTCTTTCTTCTAGTTCTTTTATTTTGTTTATTCCATTTACCCTACTTTACGTCTATTTTTATCTGTTATCTCACTGTCAATGAAATTAGTTTTACATATTTCCGCCATTATATCATACAGCTATTTAAAAACCACTTTCTATATGCACCAAAAAAGCGAAAAAAACAGATACAATCTTTGTTTGCGCTTTTCCATAATGCAAATACGATAGTTTTTTGGCATAGGGTAAAATATGGACTGGACCATTTTTTGGACTATTTTTTGGACCATATTTTGGACCATTATGTGGACCATTTATAAGGAGTTTCAGTTTCGCGACGCATTCCGAGATCTCGTTTGATAACGAAGGGAAGAGAGATAAATCTTGTAATGACACACTGTGTACACGTTTTTCGAGCTGTGCAGTCTGCGGTCTGCGGTCTGCGGTCTGCGGTCTGCGGTCTGCGGTCTGCGGTCTGCGTTTTCGATGTCTGTGTTAACGAGTTGCTTTGTACGATTGTACCAAATATGATTTCATATAGTAGAAGTACTATAACGTTAAAATTGCGATAGCGCTCGTGAATTCTATATTTGCGGCTTAAGTCCAGGGCCAAGGAACAGAAATTCCGAGATCTCGTCTGATAACAACAATGACAAAAGAAAGATAGATAAATCTGGTAAATACACACTGTATACACAAAGGAAAACTGATTGTGCACAGGTCGACTGACTCAAAAGGCACACACATAACCTCTGCAAGACTGGTACGGCTCGACAGTGGAGGATCGTAAACGCGATATTTTCAATAAGAATTTAACTGCAGTGTTTACATAGCAGTTTCGCTCACACATTCCGTGATCTCGTTTGATAACAAAGGGAAAAGAGATAAATCTGGTAATTACACACTGTGTACACGTTTTTCGAGGCGTGGGTATTCGAGGTGTGCGGTCTGCGGTCTGCGGTCTGCGGTCTGCGGTCTGCGGTCTGCGGTCTGCGGTCTGCGGTCTGCGTTTTCGAGGTCTGTGTTAACGAGACACCTGAGAGAATAGGGACCTTTAGCAGTGACGACGAGAACGTGAACGTGACCGACCGGAAGTTGGGAAAACGAACTTCGATGCCACCACGCATGCCCAATCGAGCACGAGTCGTCGTCCACATCTCGTTCAGGACGCCATTTGCCGCCATTCGCCGTCTTGACGAGAACGTGAGTATGTTTTATTTGTTTTCTAATTTCTACTTACCTATCTAAGGGATTTCTTCAATCTAAAGGGCCGGTTAGGGAATAAAAACAGTGCCGAAAGTAACTTGATCGAACCGTGAGGGAAAAAACTTTATTTCTTTCGAGTTGCAGATTGAGCTTTACAGTTTACAGCGGAGAAAGCAATGGCGGATAATGATAAAAGTGCTGCAGGGTATGTACGTAGCCTTATAAATGCTTTTCTAAATATAAATCGCGGATATTTCGTTATAGTTTTGCAATTTATACCAGCTGGCATTTTTAAGATTTCTGGGTTTTGAAAAACATCCGAACCGCTCGGATCGACTGTGTATGTAAACTTAGCTTAGCTCTGAATCACTTGACGTTGATTACAACACTGAAAAAAAGTTAAATTGTTTTAGTGGATAATTTTTGCATTTTCAAATTAGCAGTAAAGGACTCGTCCACGTAACCGATGCGCTAAAATATTCATGTTTCCCGCCGAGGACGACGGTCCCGTCCCAGGCCTAAATCGGTCATATACGTCGTCGTCCACGTTCTCGTCGTCTGAGCTAATGGTCCCTATTGTCGGAGCCAGGTTACGAGCTCGCAGAAAGGTTACAAGCGCGAGTTATACGTCTGCGGACTTTCAGTTAGGCACCAGTCTCCCACAAGAGACGGACCCGCAGATGCAAATCGTCAACCTTAATTGTTGATCTTTAATCGCTGTTTCTTATCGGTCAGTTACTTTCTTTTGTGCTTGCTGAAGTTGTTGTGTTTATTATAAACATCAAGTACTTTTGGACCCAACGAGAGAGCCGAGAGAAATAACTCAGTGACTAATACGATCCAAATGCAACCAGAGATTGCGCCATCTACTATTTTCACAGAATTAACCCCTTAAAACTTGCAGCCGCCTCTGAGCTTATATAAACATTGAATCGCAGCTTTTGTTTTCTTTGTTTAGTCTGTAGTTCCTCGCGGTGACAAGTCAAAACAGAAAAAAAATCGGATTTGACACAAAACAAAAAGTGAAGCATGTTCAGCAAAAGACAGGCTAGTTACAACTTTATGGCGGCTTAAGCTAAATAGCCAATGTTTTGGCATTTCTCTTTTCTATCTTTTGCAGTTGCGGGATAAAGAAAAAATAATACAACCAAGAGAGACTTTACCTTTTCTGCCTGTTCTATGCTCTCACTAGTTCCAACTTTCAGAAAAAAAAAAGCAATATAACTTTCAAGTTCAGCTTAAATTTCCTCAAAACAAAGTGGCAAGGCGCACCTTCACTTTATATTTAATTGATGATCTAATGTACTATATTTGCTTAAATTATTTTGGGGGAAGTCCCAGATTGGATTTAGTTTCGCTTTGATTTTATAAAGCTCAGGACGAGCAAAGGCGACGTGGTAAGTGGTTCTTTTTTAAACGCTTCTTGGTTCTAAATCTTTAAATATTCTGCTATCAAGGTTTTTATTTGAACACGTTCTAAATGGTAAAGTGCAGCGATAGAAAGTAATCAGACTACGAATGCCTTAATCGAGCCGCAGTTCAACCAAACTGCAACCCAGACAACCAAAGCGGAAGGAATGATATCTTCGATTGGTACTGTTCTATTTCGCTATCACCACAGTCTCATGAATTGAAGTAATTTAGGTGAAAATCAATACGAGACAGTAGTTTTGTTTCATTTTCTTGACGTGACTCAGCGGCACTAGGAAATTAAGAACGGAAATGGAGCAGAGTGAAGTTTCGTGACATGAGCATGCACAGAGGGAAAGTAAACAGCTCAGTTTCTCAAGGCCAACAGACAGTATAACTAATGAAGCTCCAACGAGGAATTCAGTCGTGTTGAAAACCTCAAAGTACCGTGATATTTTCTCAGAACGAAACTCTCGGTCTATTTGAATGGTAGAAGAGTGTTTTGAAGTTAAGATTGGAGTGACGTCGAGCTAATATCGTCGTGGAAAGGGATAGACAAAATGTAAAATTGTCAAATTACTAGCCAAATTGTGAATTTAGTACTATCTTTTTGTTTCTTCACCTCTTGATTGCTTTGTTATTTTTGTCGAGACATAGTACTTCCCGAACATATTGACCAAGCTGATTTGAGTTTATTATTACTGCACAGCAATTAGCTTTGGGTAAGTGCCAAGTGATATTTTAGTGACGTATTTATATTGACAAAAAAGTTTGGCTCTGGCGTATCTCATTCGAGGAGTTTTGTCTCCATAATGGTCTAGTAGATATGCAGTGTTTGGGATTAACATGCAATGTTTCAGTCAGGATTGTCCAAAGTTTTCAGTCTCTAAAGATGAATTTATCCGTCCTTACCGACACCGCGGAAATACGTTTTTTTGGGCACGGTACAGTATTTTACTGGTCAGCGGACATCTCAACGAAACCATGAAACGCCGATAACTTTTACAATGTTTTTCGCCGTGAGTCAAATCGACAGCGTAAAAAGTCAAAACTTAGAAAGAATACTGTAAACGTAGCTTTTAAACTCGACTCACCTTTTGGATAGTTCTTAAGCTCAATAATATAATTTGCCAAAGCCGAACTGACGTTGCACACGATATGAAATTGTTGTTTTTCGCTGGCGGCTCCGTGGCAACTAAGTTTTGTTTATAAAAGAGCTTATGCACCAAGGCTAAAAATGAGACGATTTTTGAATGGTTGAAGCGGTGATCCGAGGACGCTGCATTATCAGGTTTGTAAAGCAGTGGCTTGAACCGTATAAATCGGCATGTCAACGGCATTTCGGTCAGATTCGCCGAAAAGAAGACAAAACATGCCCGTGTAGCACGGCCACCCTATCCCCACTAGTTACTGTGTGTATCATAGTTGGCCAAAAAACCTACGACTGTAACGTGCATAGGACTGAAGCCCCCAAAAGTACGGAGACTGGCTCAAATAGAGGAAGAATAAACCGAGGTATGCTTTAAGTACAAAATGTCCATTATAATGATAATAAATAAGTTTTCACTTTCCACCTTAGTTTGTAATTTTTTTTTTTCTGAGCTGTAATTTTATTTCTGAGCAATAGTTTTACTTTGAATTCCCAACAAGTATTACTCATTACAATTATGAATAATTTGTAGTATGTCTTTTTTTTTTAAGCTGCTTTTCCCTCACTACTCATTTTATTTAGTTTTGCTTTTTCTTTTCTTTCTTTACTAGCTTAATGCCATCTGCAACATAAAATGTACTGAGCTAACAGAATACTTCTGCTTTATTTAGCTCCCTGATTCACAAAGTAACATTACCATCTTGGTACTACTAGAAAACAAATTTTTAAGAAACAAAACTACTGTAAGGTAAAATAATTATTATAATATAATTTAATCGATGTGAATAAAGCACTGCATTGTCTTTTCTCATATTGCAACAGCCTTGAATGAATCAACTATCTTCTTAACTTGATTTCTTATATTCAGAAGCTGCCTGAGTTATAAAAAAAGAATTCTTGTTGGGTGTTTATGGAGGTGTAAAGAACATAATGATTATGATGATTAATCTTTCGAATTAGAAATGTCAGAGGGAAATTATCAGAAGTATTTTCTGAAGTCGAACAAAATGTTCAGGAGAAAATGGATTAGATTAAGTCAGCTGTCAATTCCCAGTTAACAGTAAGTCATGAGGAGTAACCAAAAGCTTGTAATTAGCCTGTGTACTGCTGTGCCCATCTAGTCAAATAAAAATCAGAGATGGGATATTCCCAAACATGAACAATGATAGCACCATGGAGATGTCCTTTTCCCAACTTATTACAGGGAAGGGGAGCACTGGTATGGCTACGCTAGTTGTAGTCAATAAGAAATTCTCATCAAGTTTCAGCAATACATATATTTTGCCACCTTGAAAGAAAATGGTTACAAGTCAAATAGGAATGTTTTATAATGATGTTCTCAGTGTGGAGATATGATGTACTATTACTGATGGGGATCATAATTATCCTTACAGTGCTTCAGAGCATGTGATGTATATGATTCCTTAAGCACAAGGAAACTATGTAGAGCTATGCAAAGCTAATCTAAAAAAAATGAATTGAAGAAGAAGAGTAGTTGATTATTTGCATAAATTAATGCAATGCACATGCAAGATAGTGGAATATACTTCAGGTAAACATACATGTGCCTGTAAAAGTTTCAAATGACTGAGTTATAAAAATATAATAATAATCATAATCATAATAAAAAAGTGGGTTTCATTGAAAATGCTTTCGTGTAAAACAAATAGAGCTGTTTGGGAAAATAAAGTAGCAGTTGTAGTAACAGGTACAAGCAAACGTACCAAAGACAAGTAATGGAGATCTACAATCGATTAATATCAATAAAGACTTAACTCAAGATAAATTGTAAATGAATCAATCATGTTGGACGGTCTCAAATACAAACAAATCACAATTTCTTCGATTTCCACTCCCTTTGTAAACATCACCATTATATGAGCTTAAGTCAGGCGTTATTCTGTTCATGAGAAATAACTTGTTGATAAAACTGCAAGTATATGAAATGAACAATTGTTTTCATATTTTAATTTGGATATATCAACAAAGTTGAAATGGTAAATTGGCAACCGTAACGATTACAAAAGCTGACGTTTCGAGCGTTACGGACACCCGTTCTTAAAGGCACAGAAAATCAGAAATGTGGAATGGCGAAAAATCAGTCTAGAAAAGTAAAATTCTCAACCAAGCGAATGATTTCCAAAATGAAAAGGCACCGCACGTCGGCGCAAAGTGAGTGTGAATATTTTCACAACTCAATAATTACGTGTATCGCTTCATGCTAATAACACTTAAAAATCCAACCAGTCTTCAGACTCGCTGGAAAATTATCTTACAGAACTAATCTCTTGCTTTGTTTGGATAACTATCACTGTTTTTGACAATTCTGAAGGCGATGGCGACTGACGAACCACGATCACACTTCGTAACGACGGCCAGCTAAAGTCAGCAAACAGCACAAAACTCTAAACAAAATGACTCCCCTGTACCGATATTTGTTAAGACGTGGTTTTAGTATTAAAAACCCATTCAAAGGATCAACCATAATAAACAAGGAGAAGTATCATGGATATTTTCCGACTTAAAACCATGTAAAAGGCCGATGTTTTCATCGAACTCAGTCCACAAACACATGGAAGCACTTGGCAGCCTAATGTTGATGACCACTGACCACTGTGACGTCACCTAAACGTATTTCTGCGGTGTCGTCTTTACCTAGATTCCTAAGCACCATGGATCAGGAGGCAAATGAAATAACTTTAATGATGTCAAACCGTCAACGAAAGTGCGCTTGTTGCAAGTCCACCCTCAGCCGGATGATTTCCATCATTATGTATTTATTGCTGTTACTGGCTGAAGTAGTGGTTATTTTCGCTTTCATTTGTCATTTTGGAAAAGCAATATCGCCCGTTTTCACCTTGGAGAGGTTAACAGACACGAATTTCTCATCAAGCACCAAAAGAACCTCTCACATATTTCAAATACAGCTTGTGCGTTACTTAGGTATGATAGAAACTTACTCCAGATTGATAATGACCCTAAATTGCTTGGACACAGCGAGCTGTTGGATCTTTCTTTGGGCAGTTTTCAAATCTCCGCATTTCATCGGCTTGTGCCCTATGATAAAAGATCTTATTCGTTTGCCGAGATTTTGGACCTTAATATTTGTATTAGTGCTCGTTGTCATGGGGAATGTTATTGACAGCGCAAATTCCTCACTCGCCACACCCGTTTACAAATTTATAACTATGATGGTGGTTTGCTTTACGTTCTCCCTGGATGCGTTCTTTGTAACAATGATTCTTGAGTTCTGAACGAAGTAAAAGTCCGCCAAATGGCACCGGGGCAACTGCACTTAATATTTAAGGGGGCCCTGATTGTCTTCTGCTTTCGATTGTTTGTATGTCCGATTACTAGAATACTATACTTAACTATAATCTTATATTTGATTGCTGGAGTGAAGGATAGCTATATGCGGAAGGGAGGCACGTTTATAGACTGTGTAAGTACTTTTCTTTTCCTGCCGTTTTACAAAAAAGGAACTGAATTTGTGTGGAAAAAAATATTTCGTGATGACAAGAACACTATAGGGGAAATTAGAGGCCCTGAGAGACAAGACAGTGGTTTTGATAACGGCATCTAGGCTGTTTGAAAATCTGCATCAATGACTTTCTCTTCAGCAGTTCGAAGAAGTAATAGGTTCTGTAGTTTTACCTTTTGGTAATAATACTACCATAACATTTGATTACTAAGCAAACCACCATGAAAGTAGCATGCTACTACATATCATTGCCGCTACTGTAGGTTGGAGTTCGTATCGTAAAATGCCAACTACTTGTCCAATAGATAAACGGTGCATCACTAACTTTCTATAAACAAATTGCGATAAATCTAATCCGGCCAAACTTCGTACCAAACTGTATTACATCATAAGCCGAGAGCAACCGATGACGGCCTTTTTCCAGATGTAGCTAGCCATCAGAATCATCTGATTTTTTATTCTGGTAATCAAAGGCAACAGACCTGCAGTCTTGTCGCTCAAGCAGTGACAACGAAACCCCTCTTTACAGTGCGCTGCAGCTCAGAGAAAGTTAGACAGACTGAGGCCACTGAGGATAGAGTTCATAATCAGAAACTTTCCCAAAATGAACACGAACGATCGTAATAGTGGAAACAATAGCTTTAGTAATACTGGTAGTAGTAGTAGAAGCATTAGTACTAAAAGTAAGTCCTTTTGTTCCACTTGCATGTATCAATCGGTATTAGCATAGTGTGATATAATTACTTTTAAAAATAGTAGAAAACCAAGCGGAAGGAGAGATATTTCTTGTTATGAGCGCTCAATCTCCCAATCTTTTTAAAATCTGTGATCTGAAAGTGTCTCAATTCCAAAAATATCCGCTCACTACGATAAAATGATCGTTTTCTACCATGATTTCCAAGTTCGTTTTTTTTTTTCTGCGTGTGCCTTTGACGTAAAAACAGGACACGGCCGCTCAAGAGGCTTCAGTCTAAGGTTAATTTTCTCTCTACTGAGAGTGGTGATAAATTATGTGTATAAACTGCTTAATTTGGCAATAGATTAGATTAGGCCATCCTCACTCCTGCTGGAAACATAGTGAGTCAACCATGGATCACCACCGGACGCTATTTTTGGCTGTTCTTTTTGCCTCTAGCCAGGCGTTGTCTATGTTTAAAATATCTTTTTGATAGTTGAAGAGAGTCCCGGAAAAAGTAGTTTGCTCTCAACTAAAGTATTTACCGCGTATCGTAAAGAAAGTGTAAATAAAGTGTTTAACCATTTGTTTATTTTTCTGTTGTGTTATTTGTTTGTATCCATTCCTCTCGATCGGGAAGGAGGGGAGGAGAGCACATTAGATCGATTATCGTCGACGGGGAAAGTTGTTGATACAGTTATCTACTCAGTCAACCTTTCCCATTCAGTCATTTCTAATTACGAACCATTACATTTTAGTGAATACCTGTTAGCGAATTTATCTACTTTAGCATGAAAAACACATATGATTTGACGATCAGATCATTTTTTATAATTCTTAAAGCTGAAAATTATTTCTTGCTTAGTTTTCCTTCAGTGCATTTTTCGACGTAGTTAATATTTGTTGGTGTGAACAAAATAATTTTCACTTGTTCAAAACATGAAATTGATCCTGTTTCTCTTGAATTTTCTGTTTTCACGGCTCGCTCACTTCGAAGACGAGTTCATTTAACATGTTTAGTTGTAGGAGGCAGGATATGAGCTCGTAAAAAGGTTACAAGCGCGAGTTATACGGCAGCGGACTTTCAGTTTTCAGTTAACGTGAGATTAACACGGTGATTTGATCCTTCTTTTTATGATTTTTAAAGTTGAAAATTTTTTCTTGCCAAGTTTTCCTTGAGTGCATATTTCAACGTAATTGATATCTTTTGGTTATGAATAAAATAATTTTCACTTGTTCAAAACATGAAACGATCCTTTTTCCCTGGAATTTTCTATTTTTTTTTCCGCCATCGCTTCAAAGCTTGCTCACTTAGAAGACTAGTTCAATGAACTTATTTAATTTTCGGAGCCCCATCATTGTGACCTTCGCGAAGTCACGTGTAGCGGTCAGGAGCACAAAACCAAAAACAAGGCTTGTTAAAAAGGCACTGGCTAGTTACGGCTTTATATCGGCTTAATGAATTGATTAATTAAATCTTAATTTTGTCACTATATTGCTATTTTCATGTCCCTAACCATGCAAGCTATGGTATTAGTAAAACTAGAAAGTTTTGTGACCTTACTAAGAAATAAGGAATTATAGCGGGGAGGGTAGTTGTCAGAAGCCTTGCAGGGCTCAATTTCAGATTAGATCACAAAGCGCAGGTAAAAAGGGTGGTCAGTTTCTAAATTATCTGGTTACTGCAAAATGTTTTAGGCTCAACAAGACCAGTCCCATCTGGCTACTTGCCCCAGGGTGCTGGATGGCAATGAGAATGCTTGTTACCTGACTTGTGCTACCCTAAACCCTAACCGAACTGTAACCCCAACCGAACTGTAACCCTAACCCAACTGTAACCCTAACTCTAAAATGTAACCCTAACCCAACTGTGACCCTAACTCTAAACTGTAACACAAACCCAACTGTAACCCTAAACCAACTGTAACCCTAAACCAACTGTAACCCTAACCCAACTGTAACCCTAACCCAACTGTAACCCTAACCCAACTGTAGCCCTAACCCAGCTGTAACACTAACCCAAATGTATCCCTAACATCAAAATACTGGAAAAAGGTCAATTTAAGTCGAGAATTGCCATAGCTGTCTCCTGAGGGTGTCAAATACCTTAGTCAGGGGATTTTAAATTTTTTTCTTAAGCTAAGTAGGCAATGTTTTGGCAGTTGCGTGACAAAAAAAAATATTACAATCAAGAGATACTTTACATGTTCTATGCTCCGACTGTTGTCCAACTTTCTGGAAAAATAAGCAATTTAACTTTCTAGTTCAGCTTAAATATCCTCACAACAAAATGGCAAGGTTCACCTTCTTGTTATATTTAGTTGATGATTTAATGTACTACGCGAATTATTTTGGGGAATTCCCAGATTGGCTTTAGTTGACTTAGTTTTGCTTTGATTTTCTAAAGCTCAGGACGAGCAAAGGGGGTAAGTGGTTTTCTTTTAAACGCTTCTTGTTTCTAAATGTTTAAATTTTCTGCATATCAAGATTTTTTTTTTAACCTGTGATAAGTGGTAAAGGTCTCAGACTATTTATGCGTTAATCAAGCCGCAATTCATCAAAACTGCAATCCAGACAACCAAAGCGGAAGGAATGATATTTCTGATGGATACTGTTCAATTTTCTCTTACCATCGCCATAGGGATAAAAGCAATTTATGGGGAAAGTAGTTTTATTTCATTTTCTAGACGTGACTCAGTGGCGCTATTATCAGGGGTTAAATCAAGAACGGAAATGAAGCGGAGTAAAGTTTCGTGACATGAGCATTTACAAGTGCAAATTAAACACACTTCAGTTTCTCCAGGCCAACAGACAGTCTATATCGATGGAGCTTCGACGACTAACTCATTTGTGTTAAAAACCTCAAAGTACCGTGATATTCTTTCAGAACGAAACTTTCGGTGTATTTGAACGGTAGAAGCGTGTCTCGAAGTTAACATTGGACTGACGTCGAGCTTATATCGTCGTGGAAAGGGATAGACAAAATGTAAATTGTCAAATTGACAGCAAAACTGTGAATTTAGTCAGTACTATCGTTACATTTATTCCCATCTGGATTTCTTTGTTCTTTTTGTCGTGACACAGAACTTCCCGAACATATTGACCAAGCTGAGTTGGGTTTATTCTTACTGCACAGCAATTAGATTTGGGTAAGTGCCTTGACCTACTTCAGTGATTTATTCAAATTGACATGTTTCGCCATTGCGTATCTCAGATAATTAGTATTGGAGTTTCGTCTCTATCATGGACTATTAGATATGCAGCGTTTGGGATTAACATGAAAGATTTCAGGGGTTGTCTATAGTTTTCAGTTTCTAGAAGGGTTAAACTTGATATCCGTAAAACAGTGCTCGATTCATATAGTAGAGCGAATATAATGTGTGATAAGCAGAAAAAAATCAATCAACTACATTTCATCCCTACAGACCTGTTTCGTGGTTGCCTACTCATCAGGGGATTATCCCCTGATGAGTGGGCAACCACGAAACAGGTCTGTACACAGGCAGCCCAAGCTCACTTCTAGAAAAGCGGAAGTGACTCTTACTGTGTTGCGCAACGTTTTATATTTATAAAATTTCTATGGGATGTTATCGGTTTGCCTTAAAAGAGAGAAAAAAATGTCTTGTTTTGAAATAAAATGGGCTTGCTTTATTGCCTTGTTGTTTTCTTTGTTGATTCCTAGCGTCTCAGGCCATTTTGAAGCGTTTTCGGCGAGTTAGCGCTATGTTGGTGTTCAGTTGAACACGGTAAGAGTCACGTCTGCTTTTCTAGTAGTGAGCTTGGGCTGCCTGTGGTCTGTAGGGATGAAATGTAGTTGATTGATTTTTTTCTGCTTATCACACGTTTTCAGTTTCTAAATAAGTTAAGATAAATTTTTCCGTCCTCACCTAGATTCCTAGGGACCATGGATAACACAAATGAGATGACTTCAATGATATCAAATGAGATGGAACCAAACCGTCAACGAAAGTGCGCTTGCTGCAAGTCTACCCTCGGCTGGATGATTTTGATGATTATGTATTTACTGCTTTTACTGGCTGAAGTAGTGATTACTTTCACTTTCATTTATCATTTTGGAAAAACAATATCGCCCGTTTTCACCTCGAAGAGGTTAACAGCCACAAATGTATCATCATCAAGCACCAAAAATACCTCTCAAATATTTCCAATACATCTTGTACGCTACTTAGGCATGACAAAAACTTACTCCAGGTTGATAATGACCCTAAATTGTTTAGACGCAGTGAACTGTTGGATCTTTCTCGGAGCAGTTTTCAAATCTCCGCAGTTCACCGGCTTGTGCCCTCTGATAAAAAATCTTATTCGTTTGCCGAGATTTTGGACCTTAATATTTGTATTTTCGCTTTTTGTCACAGGGGATGTTATTGAGAGCGCAAGTTCCTCACTCGTCATTTCTGTTTACAAATTTAGAGCTATGATAGCAGTTTGCTTTACGTTTTCCCTGGATGCATTCTTTGTGACAATGATTCTTGTAGCTCTGAACGAAACGAAAGTCCGCCATATGGCACCGGGGAAAGTGCACTTAATATTCAAGGTGGCCCTGATTGTCTTCTGCTTACGATTGCTTGTATATTTGATTAATACAATACTATACCTAACTGTAATCTTATATTTGATTGCTGGAGTGAAGGATAGCTATTGGCGGAAGGGAGGCACGTTTGTAAACTGTGTGAGTAGTTTTCTTTTCTTGCCGTTTTACAAAAAAGGAACTGAACTTGTGTGGACAAAATTATTTCATGACGACAAGTACATTATAGGGAAAATCAGAGGCCCTGAGAGACAAGACAGTGGTTTAGATAGCGGAACCCAGGCTGTTTGATAATTATCAATGACTGGTGGTCCAAAGAAGAAGTGGGTTTTGTAGCTTTACCTTTTGGCAATAATACTGCCTTAACATTTGATTACTGAGCAAACCAATGTGAAAGACTTGCCTACTACATATCTGTAAGCTAACTTATTTTGGGGTTTGTATCTTAAAATAACAACGACTTGTCTAGTGGATAAACAGTGCATCACTAACTTTCCAGAAACAAATTGCGATAAAGTCCAAACTATTTGGCGGCAATGACAGCTGCAGAGGATAACAATTAAAACTGCAATATATCATAAACCGAGAGTAACCGATGACGGCCTCTTTCCAGATGTAGCCCTTAAAACATCTGATTCTGGTGCTCAAAGACAACAAACCTGTAGCCATGTAGCTCAAGCAGCAATAACGAAATCCCTATTTACGGTGCACTGCAGCTCAAATAAAGTTCGAGGGAGGGTACCGAAGATCGAATTGATAATCAAAAACCTTTCCACAGTTAATACGAACGCTCGCAATACTGGAAACAGTAACTTTAGCAGTAGTGGTGGTAGTGGAAGCAGTGGATCGAAGTAAAAGTGCGTCCTCTTATTTCACTTGCATGTATATGGAATATTTGGATCTGGTTTTATAATGGAATATTTGGGTCTGGTTTTCTTTGATAAATGCCTAAATAATCTGGTTGATTTTACCTTTGAATTTGATCACTATATTTGTCGTTTGTTCAGGGACGCACGCGTCGTGCAGATACTTCTCATTGCCTAATTGACCAATTTTGCCCATACTTCCTCTTTCCGAGATTATCATTTTAATAGAATTACGGTAATATGGAATGATATTCCCGAAGATATCAAAGTAGCTAATACACTTCGTTCTTTCAAACGCCAACTCAAATCTTTTTACTTTAATCGATTATATAATGTTTTCGATGGCGACAACATATGTTCCTTTGATTTGTCCTAAGTGTCGCCGTGTAAATATTCTAAAAGCTTGCTCTTGTTAGTATTAATGTAGTGCGATATTCGTTACCTTTTTCTCTTCTTTCTTTCTATTTATTAGAACGATATTTATAGTACATTATTAATATTTAATTGTAGTTTTGGGTAAGGGATTGGTTTTCTACATTTTAAGGGGTTGGTTTAGGTGGGTGAATCCAGTAGGGGACTACGTGTCCTATTGTTCTCTAGCCTCTATACTGTACGAATCTTTAAATAAATAAATAAACAAATAAATGTCAATCGGTCTTAGTATAGTGTGATATAATTACTTTTTAAAATAATAGAAAACTAAGCGGAAGGAGTAATATTTCTTGCTATGGGTACCCAATCTCCCAATCATCTTAAAATCTGAGATCTGAAAGTGTCTCAATTCCAAAAATATCCCCTCAGTTCACTAATTCCAAGTTTATTCCTTTTGTCGTGTGCCTTTGACGTAAAAACAGCAGACGGCCGCTCAAAAGGCTTGAGTCTAGGGTAAATTTTCTCTCTACCGAGAATGGTGATGGATTATGTGGATAAACTGCTGAATTTGGCAATAGATTGGATTAGGCCATCCCCACTCCTGCTGGGAGCATAGGGCGTCGACCATGGATCACCACCGGACCATGTTTTTGGCTGTCCTTTTTGCCTCTAGCCAAGTGTTGTTTATGCTTGAAATACATTTTTTTTAACAGATGACGAGCGTTCCGAAAAAAGTAGTTTCCTCGTAACTAAAGTATTTAGCGAGTATTGTAAAGAGGTGTAAATAGAGTGCTTAACCATTTTTTTTTCTTGTTTGTGTTATTTGTTTGTATTCATTCCTCTCGATGGGGGGAGGGGGGGAGGAGAAGGGGAGGGGAGCTCTTAGATTGACTATCGTCAACGGGGAAAGCTTTGGTGACAGGCTTCTACCCAATCGACCTTCCCGTACCGTCATCTCTACTTACGAGCAACTGCATTTTAGTGAATACATGTTGACAACAGATTATGTAGGTTCATATTCTCTCATATTCAGCCGAGGGGGGATGGGGGAAGCACATTGGATTGATTATTGCCGACGGGGACAGTTGTCGGTACAATTATCTACTCAGTCAACCTTTCCAGTTCACTAATTTCTAATTACGAACAATTACATTTTTAATGAATACCTCTTAGTGAATTTATATACCTTAACATGAGAAACACGTATGATTTGGCGATTTGATCCTATTTTTTAGGATTTTTAAATTTGAAAATTATTTCTTGCCTAGTTTTCCTTGAGTGCATATTTCAACCTAATTGATAATTGTTGGTTATGAATAAAATAATGTTCACTTGTTCAAAACATGAAATCGATCCTTTTTCCCTGGAATTTTCTATTAGTTCTGTTTATTTCTTTAGTTTTAAGCTCTCAGACAAACTGATTTTTCTCCGGGCATCGCTTCACAGCTCGCTCACTAAGAAGACTAACTCACTGAACTTATTTCATTGTCGGAGCCAAGTTATTGTGACCATCGAGAAGTCACGTGTGGCGACCAAGAGCACAAAACCGAAAAATAAAAGGCTTGTTGAGCGAAAGGCATACTGAGGCTTGATACAGCTTTATATCGGCTTAAGCTAAAAAGGCAATGTTTTGGCAGTTGCGTGACAAAGAAAAAATAATGTAATCAAGAGAGACTTTACTTTTCCTGTCTGGTCTATGCTCTGACTGTTGTCCAACTTTCTGAAATAATAAGCAATTTAACTCTCTAGTTCAGCTTAAATTTCCTCAAAACAAAATGGCAAGGTGCACCTTCACGTTATATTTAGTCAATGATCTAACGTACTGCGTGAATTACTTTGGAGGAGGTCCCGGATTGGCTTCAGTTTTGCTTTGATTTTCTAAGCTCAGGAGGAGCAAAGGCGACGTGGTTAGTGTTTCTTTTTTAAACGCTTCTTGGTTCTAAATGTTTAAATTTTCTGCATATCAAAATTTTTATTTAAACCCGTAATAAGTAGTAAAGTTCTTAGATTACTTATGCGTTAATGAAGCTGCAGTTCATCAGAACTGCAGTCAAGACAACCAAAGCGGAAGTAATGATATCTCCGATTGACACTGTTAAATTTTTCTGTTACCAAAGCCATATGAATAAGAGTATTGTACGGGAAAATCAATACAGAAACGTAGTTGTGTTTCATTTTCTAGACGAGACTCAGCGGCGCTATGATCAAGGGTTAAATCAAGAACGGAAATGAAGCGAGTGAAGTTTTGTGACATGAGCATGTACGAAGGTAAAGTAAACACTTCAGTTTCTCCAGGCCAACAGACAGTACGTATCGATGGAGCTTCGACGAGGAATTCAGTCGTGTTGAAAACCTCAAAGTACCGTGATATTCTCTCAGAACGCAACTTTCGCGTGTCTCAAAGTTGAGATCGGAGTGACGTGGAGCTAATATCGTCGTGGAAAGGGATAGACAAAATGTAAAATTGTCAAATTAATAACGAAATCGTGAATTCAGTCAGCACTATCGTTACATTTATTCTTCTCTTGATTTCTTTTTTCTTTTTGTCGTGACGTAGCACTTCCCGAACATATTGACCAAGCTGAAATGGGTTTATTCTTACTGCACAGCAATTAGATTTGGGTAAGTGCCAAGTCATATTTCTGTGATTTATTCAAATTGACATATTTTGGCCATAGTGTATCTCAGTTAACTAGTATTGGAGTTTTGTCTCTATCATGGTCTATTAGAAAAGTAGCGTTTGGGATTAACAGGCAAGATTTCAGAGATTGTTTATAGTTTTCAGTTTCTAAAGATATTATGATAAAGATATTGACCAAGCTGAATTGGATTTATTCTTACTGCACAGAAATTATAAATTTAGTGCCACCTTTTCATTTTTTCACCTCTTGATTTTTTCGTTCTTTTTTTCGTGACATAGCGCTTCCCGAACATATTGACCGAGCTGATTTGAGTTTATTTTTACTGCGCAGCAATTAGATTTGGGTAAGTTCTAAAGTGATATTCTTGTGATTTATTCAAATTCACATATTTTGGTCATTGCGTATCCCCCTTAATTAGTATCAGAGTTTCGTCTCTATCATGGTCTATTAGTTATGCAGCGTTTGGGATTAACATACAAGATTTCAGAGATTGTCTATAGCTTTCAGTTTCTAAAGATATTATGATAAATTTTTTCCGTCCTCACCTAGATTCTCAGGCACCATGGATAACACAAATGAAATGACTTCAATGATATCAAATGAGTTGGAACGAAACCGCCAACGAAAGTGCTGGATGATTTTCATGATTATGTATTTACTGCTTTTACTGGCTGATGCAGTGGTCATTTTCGCTTTCATTTATTATTTTGGAAAAACAGTATCGCCCGTTTTCACCTCTGAGAGGTACGTTAACAGCCACAAATGTATCATCAAGCACCAAACATACCTGTCACATATTTCCAATACACCTTGTGCGTTACTTAGGTATGGCAGAAATTTACTCCAGATGGATAATGGTCCTAAATTGTTTTGACACTGAGCTGTTGGATCTTCCTTGGAGCAGGTTTTAAATCTCCGCATTTCAACGGCTTGAGCCCTCTGATAAAAAAGTCTTATTTGTTTGCCAAGATTTTGGACCTTAATATTTGTATTTTCACTTTTTTTCACAGGAGATGTTATGGATAGCCGCAAGTTCCCCACTCGTCACATCTGTTTACAAATTTAGAGCTATGATAGCAGTTTGCTTTATGTTCACTGTTAGACTTATCCCTCGATGCGTTCTTTGTGACAATGATCCTTGGAGGTCCGAACGTAACAAAAGTCCGCCATATGGCACCGGAGAAAGTGCACTTAATATTTAAGGGGGGGGGGATTGGGGAGGGGGAAGCACATTACATTGATTATCGCAGACGGGGACAGTTGTTGGGACAATTGTTGGTACAGTTATCTACTCAACCTTTTCCGTTTAGTCATCTCTAATTACGAACAATAACTTTTTAACGAATACCTGTTAGTGAATTATCTACTTTAGCATAAAAAACACGTATGATTTGACGATCTGATCCTTCTTTATAATTCTTAAAGTTGAAAATTATTTCTTGCTTAGTTTTCCTTGAGTGCATATTTCAACGTAGTTGATATTTGTTGGTTGTGAATAAATTAATTTTCACTTGTTCAAAACATGAAATTGATCTTTTTTCTCTCGAGGTTTCTGTTAGTTCTGTTTATTTTCTTTAGTTTTAAGCTCTCAGGCAAACCAATTTTTAATCCGCCATCGCTTCACGGCTCGCTCAATTCTAAGACGAGTTCACTGAACATATTTAGTTATCGGAGCTAGGTTATGAGTTCGCAGAAAGGTTACAACATAGCCCTCTCTACTAACTATGGTTACAAGCGCGAGTTATACGTCTACGGACTTTCAGTTAGGCACCAGTCTCCTACAAGAGACGGACCCGCAGAGACAAGAGGTCAATTCGTCAAATCGTCACCGCTGTTGATCGTTAATCGCTGTTTCTTCTGAGTCAGCTACTTTCTTTTGTGCTTGCTAAAGTGGTTGTGTTTGTTATAAACATTACGTACTTTTGGACCCACTGCTCTCATTTTCCTACAAGAGAGCCGAGAGAAATAACTCAGTGACTAATACGATCCAAATGCAACCAGAGATTGCCCTATGAGCATCTGCTGTTTTTACAAAATTAACCCTTAAAACTTGCACCCGCCTTTGATTTTATGTTAACATTAAATTGCAGCTTTTGTTTTATTTTTTAGTCATCATTTCCTAACAAGTAAAAAAAAAAAAGAAGAAAAATAAGATTTGATCATGACACAACACCAAAAGTGAAGCATGCTCAGCGAAAGG
This sequence comes from Stylophora pistillata, assembly GCF_964205215.1. Lineage (NCBI taxonomy): Eukaryota > Metazoa > Cnidaria > Anthozoa > Scleractinia > Pocilloporidae > Stylophora > Stylophora pistillata. The sequence goes on from NC_142522.1 coordinate 38,252,876, forward strand.
CACAGGCTAGTTACACCTTTATATCGGATTAAGCTAAAGAGCCAGTGGTTTAGCATTTCTCTTTCTTATCTCTTGCAGTTGCGTGACAAAGATAAAGTAATACAATCAAAAGAGACTTTACCTTTTCTGCCTGTTCTTTTCTCCGACTGTTGTCCAACGTTCTGGGTTAAAAGGAAATTTAACTTTAAAGTTTAGCCTAAATTTCCTCAAAACAAATTAACCGGTTAGGCGGACCTTCACTTTATATTCAGTTGATGATGAAATGTATTGTATTTAATCGAATTTTTTTTCAAAGAAGTCCCGGATTAGATTTAGTTTCGCTTTGATTTTCTAAAGCTCAGGAAGAGCAAAGGCGAACTGGTGAGTGGTTCTCTTTTAAACGCTTCTTGGTTCTAAATCTTTTAATTCTCTGCTATCATGATCAAGAGTTTTTGTTTGAAAATGTTTTTAATGGTAAAGTGCAGCGGTAGAAAGTATTCATGGGCCAATTAGGGATTTCGAAAATTAGAAACAGCACAAAATGTCAAATTAGTACCTCAAAGTTATTTTCGTTTGTTTAACATCCGAGCGCATGAAAACGATGGAGGCCGATCAGGAGCCCGAGAGAGAAGCAAAATTTTTAGAAGAACAGCTAAGAAGCAGTAAAAACGAGATTCAGCTAGGAATAATTAGCTAAACAAACAAGAACACAATCAAGCTTACGAAAGTGAAACAACAAAAACTCGTTAAAACTCTCATCGGAAAGCTGACATTGACATGATAACAATTCACCTTCAGCAGATCTGTCGTGCGTCCTTAGTTGAACACCACAGAAAATTTAAAACTTATCATATTCCGTGAAGTCTCAACAATTACCGAAAGATTAAATTTTGCCAAACGTACAATTAACACGCCGGGCTGGCGCGCGCTATGAAGTGGAACAATCATTGTCCACAAATATGGCGTCTGTGACCGTGTGTTTCTCAGAGAAGACTGGAACTGACTTAAGTACCTGTCGAAAAATGCCTCCAAGCGGTCCTTGGGTTAGTCCGAAGGCGCCAAAACTCAAATTTTCTTAAAGTAAACAAGTTTTCCCGTCATTTTGATACCAAACATGTAATACTTTCTTCGATGTTCGGGTAAAAAGAGACAGCAGAGGAAATAGTAAAAGGGACGGTAAGGTTTTCTTGTCGTTCGTATGGTATTTTTGGCCCGGATAGTCTTTTAAATATTTCTTCTTATCCGAGAAATTTTGTTACGAAGTGCAACTTCAAAGCCTTGGCTAGAACTCTATGATTTTTTTTTTCCTAATTTTACATTCTTTTCTTAGTTTTTAATGAGTCAATATTTAGGATGCCGCCCAAAAAGAACACGCGCTTTAACTTGGCTCAATGGTTGGGTTTCAGGTGACGTCACAAGCTTTGCTGAAGTTAGTGTCCGCCATGTTGGTGTCCCTCGGGTGTCAAATTTATGAATAATTAGTCGATTTCTATAGTGAAGCCCTCTCTCTTATCGCCGTATTATTTCGCCAACTACATGAATATCCAGACAGAAAAAAGCGATAAAAGTATCTGGCATTCATCTTAAGGTATCCCAGTGCTCTCTGAGTATGCCGAAAGCTTAGAGAGTTGGAAGGAAAGATGTTTGCAAAATATCTCGGTCATTGGGGTTGACCCTGCAAGCATACCAGCCGAGAAGTTCAGTCCAAAATGCTTGCCTCCTGTGGAAGCGTCGGACTTGCTGAGTTACCTCGTTCTTGAGACCAGCTTCTACACCAAGAAGCAGTTCAAGGCGTTCAAGAGTCTAGAGGCGTTTAATCAAATGGTGTCGGGATTTGTAACCTCAGTTGTAGGCAAAGTAATCGCCGGCAAGTATGCCGTGAGAGCACGAGTTTGGCATTCACAGCATATGAATGATCCTTTGGTGAACATTTGGGTCATTTCCGAAAACGATGGGACTATTTTGTCAGCCAATTGCTTGGGATGCAAAGCTGGACTGACTGAGTCATGCTCACATATCGCGAGTGTTTTATTTATGTTTGAGGCAACTACTAGAATTCATGGCAAGCTCGCTGGGTGTCACGAAAACTCAGACACCGAAAACTCAGGTCCCTCGAAGTGTTCTCCAAGCTTCCGAAGTGCTCCATAATTCGATAGTGCATAGCATAAAGCATGAACCAATTTTTTTTATAATATAACCGGTGGAACAATGCAACAAATCCGACGCGAAAGACGCACAACAATATCAAGAGTGATTCTTCAGTGAAGCGAATCGTGACGGCGCTGATACCGAGTCTTTCGCGTTGTTTTTCTCTTTCTGCCTCATTTAAGAACTCTAGCCCAAGGGTCGCAAAATTGTCTTCGTTTTGGGACTGGTGGGCCGAGTCTCTGTCTGTATCCATTATTATCGCGATATATTTAAGAATTTTAACAGAGCGACAGAAAGGATCTGTGCGACGAAGTACAAAAAGGTAAACAAACGTCCCTTTCGGCTCGTCAAAATCACGCCACATTTTAATACTTTGATGTTGGAGCGAGCGCATTTGATCCCGTTAACTGTGAATGAAAAGTTCAAAATTAACGGGAAAAATGGAGGAAATCTAAGCTAAATGAAGTCTTGTGTCACTCTAAAATGTTTTAATACTCAACCATCGGACGATTTTGCGAAACGTGCAACTTGCGGCCTTGCTTTTGCTTCTTCAGTTGGATTAAGACCCAAAAGGTCAAAATACACGCGGGATTACCAGGAGTGATCATGAGTCGAGTTTATCTCTTGAATTTTCGAGGAGTCTGAGTTTTCGGGGTCTGAGGTCTGAGGTCTGAGTTTTCGGGGTGTGAGTTTTCGTGACACCCCAAGCTTACTTGCACTCAGGTAAAATGCTCATGGATTTTGCCGACATAGGTCAATGAAGTGCCGTATGCGAGGGCTAAAGACATCGATTTCTCATCGGCTAAGAAGCTCAAAGAAAAGCTCGACCAAAAAATCGAGGATCTACAACAGCCGCAAGCCTCGAACCATACAACAACTTCTAGTTCCTCCTGTTCTTGCCCTTGATTTGTGATGATCTTTGGTATAGCGCAGTAGATCATATATATAATGAATTTTGCGCTATAGAAATACTAAAATTATTAAATTATTATACGAAAAAATCCTTAGTCTTTATGCTTTCCACTTTTGCTCGAATAGCCAACAATCATTCATAAAACCGTGCCTTCTTTCTCACATGAACTCTTCGTTAGATACGGTTTGTTTACGCTCGAGGGACACCAAGATGGCGGATAGTAACCGTTGCTAAGGTATTGGTCACGTGGGTGAAACCCAAGGATACATGAAAGATCGGAAGGTTGCAAGAGAGAAAGCTGTTAAGGAAAATCGCAAGCTTCCGGCAGAGTACAAAAAAGCCCAACGAACCCAGGAAAAGGCGAGATGACATATTTAATTTGTCATTTTAACGTAAATTAGTAGTGGTGCTTTGAGAATGTTTTATATTTCGAATATTAGAGAATTTTGTATCAAGTTATTTTAGGCGAGTGGTGGAAGTGTGAGTACAAGGAGGCTTGTATTTCAATTTTAACAAGGTAGGAAATTAAAAATAATAATAATAATAATGATAATAGTAATAATAATTTTAATTATAAACTGGGTAATGGTTTGTGCATCCCCACTGTACCTCCCTACACAAATATTTGTTAACACATCCCAGCTTTTTTTATCTGTTTGAACTTTATATGAACTTTAAAAATTAACCAATCAGTGCATAAGAAATGACATGTTTAATTGATGCTTTCAGTTGGCCGCAGTAAGGGAACGATGCAAGGACATAACAGATGAGTTAAAAAATATTACTGTGAGTATACTCTTGATTCCTCATTGTGGTTGTTTTACCAGTACCGGTAACTGTGCAGCAAAAAACTGCTGTGTACAACTTCTGACTGTAGATTTTCATTAATTAGTGGGTAGATACAATTTTATGCCAATTTTTGATAAAAAATTAATGGAAAAATATTCTATTTTGTGAGAAGAAAAAATATTTTTACAAGTTAAACTTTGGTGGACTGGCCACTTAACACAGAGCCAGTACCAGAATGACAGCCAGTGCCAGGCTTCTATGCCAGTGCCTGGGCAAGAAACCTGAGTGTGTGCCTGTGTTCATTTGGTCAGTCAGAAGACTGTCATAAATGATGGTCAGATACAATGAATATATGATACAATGAATAGATATTGGTCAGATACAATGGTCAGATGTTGGTAAGATACAATGGTCAGATACAATGAATATATCTACTGCGAGGATCGTGCATCATACGTATAAATGATGGTGTCTCTAAACTATAAACATCAAAATATCAAATGTAAGATATGGCGAGATACAATTGTTGTGTTCAGATCTGTAATGTTTACAATTTTGGTCTCATTCAACCACTTCTTGTTTTAATAAATGTGTTACTACCCAGTGTTTAATCAGTTAGCGATATTTTTAGACACATGAGGGACAGGTATCTCAGGCACGAACAAGAAGCCCTACTACACTTGCCGATGGACAATCAATACTGGGACCAAGAATTGCAAGGAAAAGGAGGCATGAGACCATTTAACCTGCTGCCAGAATTCATGGAAGCACAAATAAACATTCTTAAGCCCCTTTTGAGGGATTGTTTGACACTTTGCAGAAAAGATGCAAATTGGATACTCTCACAAGTTATGTGACAGGGAACAAGCAGTTGACTGATAGAGTAGTTTCTAAAGAATATAAGAAAAATGTTTTAAAATTTGAAAAGTCAGATGACAACATTATACGAAGTATTGCAACATATTATGCAAGTGGTGTAATGGAAAAACGAAAGTACAAAAGTGTTAGACTGGTGCTTTCAATGAAATCAAATGAAAGTAAACCAAGAAAAAGAACAAGCATTTCAATTTGTAAAGCCTGTAAGGTACCAAAGTTTCTCGCTTATAGTAACCTTGTGGAACAGTTAAAGAAGATTGATATTGGAACAGTTCATGAAATTGACCTAGACTATCTTGAGGGCTTAGAAACTGAAACCCAGTGAATGGTGCATACAGAGACCTAAGGCAATACCCTCCAATGCTTGCCAAATTTTATCTCTCTAAGAATATAAAAGAAAGCTTAAAAGGCTTTACAGAATCAACAGGCACTTTTCACATAGTTCTGCGGTTCTCATCAGTAGATTTTCTCGTTATCACACAAGTAAGTTTTTAACCAGCTTCCCGAAACATCAGATGTAAACAGTCGATCAGTTTATGTTGGTAGCACTTTTTCTGATTACTAGTTTTAGACGTTCTAAAGGCTTGTAAAGTTTATCCGTGAATCTTCCAGAAGGTGAAGATGCGTTTTCGAAAGCGATGGCGAATAGTGAAATACAAGTATTCTTAGCAGTGCGTTCCGAAGAATCTTTATTTTCTTTCACCAAGAGGCCATACATGTTTAAATTATTTTAAGGCACTTTTACGCTTAGCCGTATTGACCTCGCCATCGCTCCGTCAATGGGGAAATCTCAGTTTGAGATTTTCCCGAGACGATAGACCGGTCAAGTTTATTAAGTTGGCAGTGAGTAATTTTGTTCTTGTTCAGTTGCCCTGAAAAGTGTCACTTAACCGATTTTTGAGTATATCCAGGTGAATTTTTCCAATGATATTCCCTAATTTTCAAACCCTACGTTCGATAGGTAAGAGAGCGTCTTCCTGTTGAGTAAGAATGATGGAGAGAAAAATTTGTAGCAACCAGTGTAGAGCCACATTTTCTTAAAGGAGAGCTGATCTTAAACGATTTATCTGGTGCTGCTGAGGAATATTTGAGATCGCTTTCGGAAAATTGCTAGTTTCCAAAAATACATAACACCTACAGACAAAAAAACTGAGTTTTTGTACGGGAATTCTCGTCCTTCCCCCTTCCCCCTCTACTTTGTTTTCAGCTGCGCGCAGATCAAACTGCCTTTACGTTTCGTGATCATTAAGGATCGCGACTGAACAAGTTTGTTTTTCTAGTACAAGATTTTTACAGCTCCACCTACAAACTCTTTTCGATTAGCTACCTTAACTCGGGTACAATAGGTTTTAAAATTCTGTCTCTGAGAGGACGAAACAAAAAAAAAGGAGGAAATGAAACCACACTGGAGTCAAGGATCTCTTCAATTCTGGAAACTTGCGTTAAATGGTCACGCTTAATGGCCAAAGCAAATATGGAAACATTTTTTTTTTAAGTCTTCGTCGCGATCTGACACCTGTAGATTAGAAAGCACGTAAGAACAAAAATTAAGCTTGCTGACAATTTTGAAAAAGACAACGCACTTGTTTTAGCAAGTAAACTTAGGAATAGCAATAAACTTGGCTGTGGATTGGCTGTGGATTGAACTCGCAAAGGGAGCAAAGCACTTTTTGGTTTGTATCCTTTTATAAATATTGGTTTGGTCGGTTCTCTAAACTATGGTCGAGTTTGCGGTCTGAAAAATTTAAATTTCATTACGTATTAAGTTTCATTCATCACGCAAACATAAACGACTCCATATTAGAAGGTAAATTCTGATCGGCTACTTAACGTGCTGATAAAACCCTACTCTCGAACATACATAATCCCTTTTAGGGTCATAAGCTTCTCTCTGGATCCAGTCTCCCCCGGCATAAAACCCTTTTCGAACTTCCTTAGAGGCCCATTTTCAAACTTGATGCCAAGCGCGCCACGACCTATTTCCTGTCACACGAAATTCCTCGATTACTGAAGACCCCCTAAATCTTCTTTCTCAAGAGCCATCCTGGACACGTAGTCGATTGTTTTATGATAGATACATTCACCGCTCGTCATTTTACAGTTTCCTTACAATATTTCAAATTTAGTCCGTAATTAATTGGAAATTGTACCTTTCGAACATTATGTTAAATTAGGGTCTCCAATACACCATTCACGAACAAAACAAAGAATCACATCGATGTAAAACTGGACGCCACCGGTTCAGTCTTCTACTGCCCTTCAGAGCTACTTGGAGAGATTACTGTCTCCAAGCCAAAAAAAATTTATAGCGCAATTAGTATAGGTCACTGGTAATCATCTTTATTGAGGAAACTTTTTCATAACAGATATGGTTTTCAAAAAGGACCTCGAAACTAGATATATATAGTAGAAACAAGAAAGCAATAAAATTGCAAAGAGATTAAAAGGATACAAAAAATGCATAAAAAATTAAAAATCAAAAATATATTAAAAATAAGTATAAATAAAAATTAAACGTAAGTAGCTATATTAAAAACTTAAAAACATTACGTCTAAAACTATTGACATTCTTTGAGTCTTTGATAGTCTGACTGAGGGAGTTAAAATCGGAAACGGCATGATATTGTGATCTTTGCTTCCCCCAATTTCTTTTGACACGCGGTAATCTAAAATTGCCTTTGTTACGTGTATTATGCCTATGAAGTACGTCTTGTCTAATCAAGTCCATATTGTGATTAGTTAGGCCATTGATGCATTTGTATACGTGTACGCATCTTCTTTGAAATCGCCTTTTCTCTAGAGGCAGCCACTTGAGAACGGCTAACGCCTCAGTGGAGGATGAGTAGAATGGTCTATTTAAAATAACTTTAGCGGCCTTATTTTGCAAAACTTGCAAACTAGACATAAGGGTAATATTATGTTTATCGCCCCATACTAGATCAGCATATTCAAAAAGGGGCATAACAAGACCTTTATAGAAAAGTAAACGCGCCCTGAAAGGCAATAAATGCTTTATACGCTTGAGAAGCCCAAGCCTCTGATTGATTTTCCCAGTTAGGTGTTCAATATGATCTGTCCATGTGAAATCCGAAGATATATGTATACCGAGGTATTTAAAGCTGCGAACATTACTTACACTATGATCTAAAATTGAAACAGACAAATCTACTTTGCTTTCGCGTTTCCTATTACTACCGATAAGCATGCATTTAGTTTTGTCCAAATTTAAAGTCAGTTTGTGATCATGAAGCCATTTCGCCACACCTAGTAGATCGTTATTTAACTTATCACTCAACTCCTTTGAGGATGTACCATAGCAATAAATCACAGTATCGTCTGCATAAAGTGACGCGTAGCAGGAGTTAAGCACATTTGGCAAGTTATTTATGTAAATCACAAATAACAAAGGCCCTAAAATACTACCCTGTGGTACCCCATGCGTGACTGGAAGTTCCTCGGATAACTCATTTCCACATGAAGTGCGCTGTTGTCTACCAGTTAAGTAAGAACGGAACCAGCAAAGAGCTGTTTCAGAAAGGCCGATCTCGGATAGCTTGTATAACATTACTTGATGGTCTACCATGTCAAATGCCTTGGTTAGATCGATGAACACAGCCCCGCAAAGCTTTCCTTGTTCCATGTTTAAGAGCACATCATCGGCAAATGAGGTCAAAGCTGTTGTGGTTGAGAGACCCTTCCGGAAACCAAACTGCTTGTTGGACAATAAATGATTGGTAATCAAGTACTGATACAGCTGCAAGTGTACCGCTCTCTCCAAAATCTTACTTAATGTAGGGAGGATTGAGATGGGGCGGTAGTTGGAAACGTTAGTCCTGTCACCTGACTTAAACAATGCCGTGATTTTCGCGCATTTCCACAATTTGGGAAATTGACCAGTGCGAATTGAAAGATTCAAAAGTTTAACAACAGATGGTGCAATAGTGTGAGCTGAGATTTTAAGAAGTCTCGCGCTAATTTTGTCAAGACCAATCGCTTTGTTTGTCTTCAATGACAAAAGCTGCTCAAGCACAAATGGTTGATCCAATTCAGTCAAATCGAACTGGAAAAGCGAGTGTTTTGAAATGGAATTTAAATTCAAGGCGGAAGTTTGTATTCTATTTGCTAGAATTCGACCAATGGAAGCAAAGAAGCTATTCATTGAAGAAGCAATGGATTTGGTTGTTATATTCTGAACGCCATCAGAGATAATACACTGAATACTCTCTGAAGATGAGTTCCGATTGCATGCTTCGTTCACTGCTTTCCACACCTTTTCTGAGTTACCGTTTGCTTCCTCGATCATGTCACTGTAATATTTAGACTTGGCAGTACGTACTAAGCCATTAACCTTGTTCCTAAGCTTTGCATACATTGACCAAAGACGCGCCGAGTTCGATTTTCGCGCCTTTCTATGCACCCAGTCACGTTCTTTCATAGTATCACTTATTTGATTGTTCATCCATGGAAGAGGCGTTCCCTTGACACGCCTTCGTTTCACTGGTGCGTGTCACTACTATAAACGAGTTGAAAAACAACCTCAAAAAAAGTAACACAATGACAATCATCATGAATAAGACAGAAATAATAGAGGCTAAAGTGAAACTCAACACTAATGTTCAATTCAAACCTCTCAAAGCAGAAAGGAAAAAACCGGCAGGAAAGGGTTAATGAGATCAAAATGCACGGTTGAAACGTATTGATGACATGACTAGGGCTTTCACAAACCTCTAATCCGCCTGAATACACAATCAGCCCTTGCTGGAAACAACTTTTTTTATAACATCCGATCGTCTCTTGCAAAAAGAGGTAAAATCCCTTACGACACACCTGTGAGAGCAAAAATACAATTTGAAGGCCAATAATGTCACGCGACCACAAATGCCATATGGATAGGGAGTCCGTAACAAGGTAAAAATAACTGACCAATCAGAGGTACTCTTTAAAGTGCACCTAAACCCAAAATTTTTTTTCGCTTAACGAAATAAGCTTATTTTTTGGAGTATTTCTGTGCAAAAATTTTTTAATTTGCTCAAATCTTTAATTTTCTATGCCCAGTCAAAATACGGAAAATCGGCCGCCATCTTGCCCCACGACCGAGTTTAAAGAAGAATGGCTCTAGCGGGTAATGTGACGTCAAATCGAGAACACGAAAGTCTGCATCTCACACATTTTCATTTGTTTGGGAAGATTGTCATCGATATTGTCCGAAATATGCCGACTAGTTGTGTTGTATGAAGAATGTATGAAGCGCGATACCCTCTTGCAAATTTCGCACGTTGCTACATCCTTCTACAACACACTTAGTCGGCATATTTTCGGACAATTATCGACTACAACCTTCCCAAACAAGTGAAAATGTGTGAAATGCAGACTTTCGTGTTCTCGATTTGACGTCACATTACCCACTAGAGCCATTCCTCTTTAAACTCGATCGTGGGGCAAGATGGCGGCCGATTTTCCGTATTTTGACTGGGCATAGAAAATTGAAGATTTGAGCAAATAAAAAATTTTTTGCGCAGAAATACTCAAAAAAATAAGCTTACTTCGTTAAGCGAAAACAATTTTTTGGGTGTAGGTGCACTTTAAACAATAGCGGCAGTTCAAAACCAAAAAAAACGAGCAAACAAACAACCGCGTTGCATCAAGATTGGAAATGGGCCTTTAAAAGTATCTAGCATGTGATGTGTATAACCCTCTATTTATTCATTTTGGAAATAATATCTTGGAAGCTATCGTGTGTTCTCGAAATCGTCCGTTTGGGTTGGCAACCCCTTCCACCATCTATATACCTAGGTTATTACAAAATGCGACAAGTGCTGTCACAAAACGCGACAGTTTATTTTATAATAATATGCATGAAAAAAATCATACGCGTCTAGTTGGCCGAAAACGAGTGTATTTTACATGTAACACAGGTGCAAAGTCGTAACAGCAAAGTAGGAAAACGAGGGCAAATTACTAAAAGCGTGCACACACTTTTAAAATGTCGTTTGTCTTGACTTTCTGTGACGCCTTTTTCATGTAAATTATAAAGTAACTGAGCTATTTTCAGTTTTTTGTCTACGACAAATTAGCTCGTGCAAATTAACACAAAATTCCACTCAAAATCATCTTATTACCTATTTGATATATAGTTCAATGGCCTGTTTTACAGTTTGAGAGCTCTTTTATTAAAACTGCCACAAGTTTTATTTCAAAGTACGAAAATTTTTCCACAAAGTGCTATAGAACGCCTCTTCCCCGCCGCTCAGATAAAAACTTCACTATTTAATTAGTTGCTATAGTAAGCATATGTAAATTCGCCCACAACACGTTGGAAATTGAGCCTCGCGAAATATTCACTCCCCATTTTTTGTATCAATAGTCGTCCCAAGTATTGACAACTGTAGCAAAACTCGGCAGAACACTAACAATGAAAAGTGGTTTTTACCTTTGAGGTTAACAGCAGACGACGTTTTCTAATGGGAGAAAATGATAAACAAGCTGAAATGTTTGATAAAGGAAGTTGAAAAAAGATAATGTGGAAGGCTATACAATTGCAGGCTACCCCGTTTTAAAGCTGATTTCATTTCATTCCAGATGGTTTCTGTACAGGTTGTCAGGGTTCTGTTTCCTGATAGGTTTAGAAGAGAGAGTTTCGTCATCAGGACAAATAAAAATATTTCCCTATTTGAAAAGTTTCAGAATTTTAAAGTCTAAAATGGAAGTGTATCAATTACCCTACGAGTCTGATCCATAGGAACTTGTAGAGGATCTTTCGGTCAGATCGGCCTCTTGACGATATCCACTTAGTTTCCTGCCAAAATTGAGATAAAAGCTACCTAGACGAGACAAAAAAGAGCACATAAAAGAGGTAAGGGAAAAAACCGTTAAAGTCTGCGTTCCGTATGCTTCGGCCACTCCATTTCTTGAGAATCTTCCAGATAAATCTTGCAGGTGCTATTTGGCAAAAATATCTTGCCTGGGAGGTCACTATTTTCGACAATCCACTCAAACTCGAAAAAGAAAGGTTCTTTTAGTTGCCTCGTGAGTATTTTAAGTTAGCGCTAATGTACAAAGTTTAAAGCTGATACTGTGATCACTCCCTTTGCCGTAGGCCAAAGTTTCGGCCGAAAACTTTCGTAAGTTTTTGAGTTTTACGTTCATTTCTAATCAAATTCAAAGTTTTTATTCGTACTTATGAATCATCCGGTTACAAGTCTGATTGTTTCCTCTCCCTCATTTAAGTGGTACGGATAATTAGTATAATTACTTCTAAAGAAATGAATTTCATTTGACCTGCGAAAGAAAATCAAGCAAAAAGGTGATAATTATTTTTTTCTTTCATATTCAACACACGAGAAATATAAAATGCTCAACAAAGATACAGAAGATCATTCTGAAACTCGGGGTTACCGCTACACTGGATTTAGCGACGGTCTCAAGAAACTTGCATAAGTTGTTCATCGATTGCACATCTCTTTGTCTGCTATCAAATTGAAAAGCGCTGAAACTCTAAAATTCCATTTAAGCCGTTCATCTATTCCTTGATTTTGTATGCAACCAGCGAGGACCTCCTTACGGAAGGCAGCTTGTTAAAGATTTACAAAGGTTTATTTTCGGTAACCTGCGCGTCTGCTATCATGGCTGAATGTATGGGTAATAGTAGCGCTGATTGATCATGATGGTCATTATAATTCCCGCAATTTACTCCTTTTAAATTCGTTCATTATTGATCCTCTAGTATGTTTTAAAGGGCCACGCTCAATCAGTGTGCTTTGGGCACCACTGTTATTGTTATTATCCGGGAACTCGTTCCTTTTCCCTCACAAACCAAACAGAAAAAGCAAAGAATACCACAACGGCAGTATCACTTTTGCCAATTTTTTCTATGGCAAAAATAGGAAAAGGGTATCACCACTCAGAGCACAACTAAATTGCTATTGTGAAAAAGGTATACTGACGGTGCTTTCTGTCAGTGGAAAAGAACAAGAGACAAAATAGGAGAATTTTTGAGACGGGTAAACAGCTACATTGTGCCTCGATGCAATCACTAGTCTCGGCTGACATATTAGACTCAGAAAGTATATTCATGGACACAAAAGTGTACGAACGCAAGAGGTTTAACCCTTGACAACCAAACGTATTTCAAAGAGAAGGAGACCTTCGTTGAAAGGGTTCGTTGAAAGGAGAAGCGCTACGCTTCCTCTGAATAAATTCGACACGCTCAGCGTTTAATAAAAACATACAGTGTTTCAAAATACGTTCAAAGAATACCAAGATTGAATTTTGAAAAAAAAATGTATTTCAGACCCTGATTTCATCGGGAGAGAAAGGTTACTCGAACACTTTACATGGACTTGGGCTTGCGATCAGTTGTAAATGTTTCCCCGTCTGATGGTCAATAAGTGCCTAAAAGAGCTTTTTGTTTCACTACCCTCTTTGAAGTTAATTAGCAGGGTCTCTGCGTACTCGCTGCTCGTTTTTTTTTTTTCTTTTTTTTGTCAAATCCCGACGCTGCTTTTCGCTTTTTCCATGCCTTTTGAATTGATATAGTGAGGCATATAAAATGGTAGCTTTCCATCGCGCAGGACGACCTCCGAACACCCGGTGTTAATACAACAAAAGTAAAGTTTTATTCCTCTGGTCATTTGTAATTACAATTATTTTGGACGCTGGCGAACTGACATATAAGTATTGACAAATTTACATTAGACATTGGCGAATCGACCTTATACGTTGGCGAACTGTTCGTTGCCGAACCGACGAGTTGGCGAAACGACTGGATACCGAGAAATGGTATTTCGTTAAAAATTTCACTTATCTCAGGCTGCCATAACCTCCCGAGCGACCTTTTTGAATTCGTGGTAACCAGGTTCGTTGGGATCCGTCGGGAGATCATATTGGCTTTGGTTAGACACTCCGAGCTTTGTCAATCCTCGCCGTTTAGTGCTTCAGTTTTGGAATGTAGATGAGTCGACTTCTGGCCATGAAGAATTGATTAAAAAAGGAGAAAAACTTCTAAAGTAAAACCAAGTAAAGCCAGAACATGAACTGAAGCGTAAAATTTCTAAATACTTTGCATGCCTCTGCTTTCTTCACGCCATACTTATGGATCGAAAATAGACACGTCTTATTTAGGATTTTTAAATATGCAAGGCTTATTTAACCAACTTGTAAAAAGGTCTCGTTGAAGTCTGCTATTGTCAATCGGATGATAAAAAGGTAATTATTTTAGTTTTTGCTTTGGTGCTTATTAGCTCTCATTTGAAAAAGATTTGTCGGTGGTGCATTCGAAGGCTTGTCCGCTTCGGCCAAAACTTTTGTGGCCACAAACCATCCGCAACTGTAAAGCGTTGGTGATGATAGAAAATTTGTACTGAACCGTACTGAACATTTTGTAATGCGGTTAGGCCCTAGCTGAAGAAAAAGTGAAAAAGAAGCTACTACTTTCCCACTTGTTATGAACATCAGGGGCTCCACGATTACTGGCTGGCGGCTCACGGCGTAAGCCTGGTTTTTTCATAATCCTCTGAGAAGGCATGAGATGATTTTAAATGACCAAATGCCCCCTCTTAAAATGAATTAATAGGTTTTGCAAAATTCAGTGATAGAATTCCCTGAAATTTGGTTCGAACGTTGACTGAATTAGAAAGAACAAGAGAGTGGCAGTGTTCTTTTTACAGTCAAAAACTTTCTTGCTCGCAGCTGCCTTCGAGAGTTACTCATGCGAAGTTTTCAACTCTCGAGTTTAACACATCTATGAAGATTACTGCTTTAATTTCAAGCTTGAGGTTTCTCCAAGCCTTTGCAGATCAAGTCTTACGATCAAATTCAAGACCATTACTTGAACTTAGATTTACCAAAAAATAATTTTCAAATCCTGAAACGCAGGCAAGTTATCGAATAAAGGTATTTCGTTAAAAATGTTACTTACATCAGGTTGTCATAACCTCCCGAGCGACCTTTCCGAGTTCGTGGTATTCAGCTTTGCTGGGATCCGCCAGAAGATCCTATTGGCTTATGATAAACACTCGTCTTTGTCAACCATCGCCTTTACGTACTGCAGTTTTGGTATGTAGATGAGTCAACCTCTGGTCATAGAAAATTGATTAACAAAGGAGAAAAAGTCCTAAATAGCGCTGCGCGGGAGTGACGTCAGTAAAATTAGACCCCCCGCGAGACTCAGACAAACAAACTGGTGGAATGGCTGTAGATACGAGTGTTTCTTTAGTTTCTTCGACATTTAGCCTTCTAAATTTGGCGATTTTGACAGAAAATGACGGTGTACCGGGATCAAAGTTCGAAAGCGGCCCGGAGAAGTATACCGTGGAGCAGCTAAAGCGATGGTTAAAATAATAGTGTCTAATAATATTGTCTTTATTGTTCAAAAGATAAAATTGCACATCTTATGTTACATTAAAAAGGATGTAAGTAAGCTTAGGTGTATCTCTAAATAAGATAAGTATATACGTAAAAACAAATACGAAAATCGAATACAAAAAGTACACTTTTACAAAGCTACTTAAAAACAATTCTATTAAAAAATGTATTCTTAAAACGGTTCGTGCGAATGGCGGGCATTACAGAGGATTTATTTCTTAACTTATATCTCGTAATCTTGGTTTCAGGGAAGTAGGCTCTAAGAGGGTGGCTAAGGATAGTAGAAACCTCGCTACAAATTTTGTGATTTTGCACATTAAGTAAGTCACCTATCACTAATTTCTTAGATATGTAACTACGTTTAAAACAACGATTTGAAAACTGCTGGGCTATAGTTAGCTCTGACTCAGAGGCCCCATACACAGATAGAGCATAAGTAATATTAGGTAGGACAATGGAATTAAATAAAACATCGACTTCTGCTTGGCTACATCCTTCTTTGCGGAGGCATCTGATAACGTATAAACATTTATCAGCTTTACCTCGACATAAACCCGTAGATGACATAAACCCTCCATCATCTACGGGTTTATGTCGAATTAATTTGATGGCCTGCTCCCAGTTGGCTTGTTAGCTCAATTGGTAGAGCGCTGCACTAGTATCGCAGAGGTCAGTGGTTCGAATCCCGTACAGGCCTGAATTTTTTTCAGGTCTGATTTTCACTATTGCTTAAATAGTGCTTTACTGCGAAGGATCGTGCACATATACGTTTCATAACCGCAGTTCATATATATGTATTTCATATATATTTGTTGTTTGATTTACCATCTACGGGTTTATGTCTAATTTGATGGCCTGCTCCCAGTTGGCTTGTTAGTTCAATTGGTAGAGCGCTGCACTAGTATCGCAGAGGTCAGTGGTTCGAATCCGGTACAGGCCTGAATTTTTTTCAGGTCTGATTTTCACTATTGCTTAAATAGTGCTTTACTGCGAAGGATCGTGCGCATATACGTAAGATTTTGGTTGTTTATTCGAAGGGCGGCCAGTGAAATTTCTGAGGCTTGCTTCGTTGCGATGACCGGAGATCGCCATGATGAGTTAGCCGCGATGCAACTCAGCATGATCGCAGTCACTCTGACTCCATTATGAATTGTATGAATATTTAACAATTATTCCACGAGCGTGCGTTGGATATGAGATGATAGATAACCAACAAGGCGCGTAGCGCCGAGTTGACTATAATCATCTCATATCCAACAAGCGCGAGTGGAATATTTGTTTTATTAAAAACGCCCCCAAGAAATTATTATTTTGTAAGAAGAAACCGGATTTTTTAGCTCCCTTTTGATTTTAAGCTGACGCGCACGCTTACCATATTTGTAGATTATGGTACATTGGCTCATATACCATAATGGCTAAGCCAATAAAAAAGTCTTGAATTGCATTATCCAATGATACAGTTTTTAATAATAGCAGTTATGCCAGTTTTGTAATATTTTTCAAAGTTCCTGTTTTGTTCTGTTTTGTTTTTGAAAACGAAACAAGATGTACTTTACAAGTGTTGGCTGTTTGATTTGTATTTCCGCAAAAAGCTTACACTCTAACTGAGTGTGAAAACCTTCAAAACTCCGACATTCCATTTCGTTTTCTCTTCAGGATTTTCGTCTCTACGCATGTTGTAATAACGTCGATTACGGTGCTTGGCATGAATATGTATATAAACCGTTGTTTAGTTCTTCTTTTGTTACCTGCCGGCTCGCTTGTTTCAGAATTTCACTTTCAATTAACTAATAAAAAGCTAGAGAAAAGTATGGGAAATGGTCGGATGGTGTAACAGCCTAAGCTCAGCTCTGTGTTTCGTACTCTGACAGAGCTCGCTCTTTTAACCAAAGATAGTGCCCGTTATAATTACATCCGAACTGTTTTATGATGCAGATTAGCTTTTCTTCCAAAAACGATTTGGCGACAGTCTTAAGTAACTTGTGTAATGTGTTCATTGATCGAATATCACCGGTTTGCTCCCAGTTTTTAAGATTTTTTTTTTCAATTCCTTGAATTTGTATGTAACTAACGAGGGCATATTCGTGCTTGCGATAAAGCCAGTGCCTGCCAGCATAGCTGACTTCACAGTCATTACAGATGCTCCAATATCTAGTCATCGTGGCAAAACCCTTCAGTCTTACTCCTTTAAATTTCATGAACTGTTGATCTTCGATGAAGGTGTTGGTAAACTCTTGTATTATATTATGAATTATTTAAGTACCTTTCAGGTCGGTCGATGGAATATGTTCAGCAAACAAGCCAACAGAACATTTAATCTGATATCAACAAAATTGTTTTTCGAAATATCTCATTGTCAATGTTTCATTTGGTTTCAGATATTTAGGGATACTGCTATAACCCAAGATAACAAAGTAGGATGAGGAGTTTTTTCTTATTGTTCGTTCTCCAGACGTGGAATGTCACAGATGGCAGCGATGCTGCTGCGCAGGGTAAACACGCAACTACGCCATTCCGACATTGAAATTTGAGGGTCTTAATAGGTTAATTTTTTTTAACGCCAATTTACAGTTAACGGTTTATTTCTTTCCGTTGAGATTAAAGGAAAACTTTTACAGCTAGCTTATTTTACGACAAGAGTTCAAATTTGTCGATTTTTACGTCCAGCGGCTCACCCTATTGAGACCCTCAATTTTAAGGATGGTATTTTGTAAAAGGCAAATTATTACAATAACAGTGACAATGACAGAGGAATACAACAGCGCCAGCGAGAATGACAAAATTATATTACTAGCCATAGCAATAAGAATGCTTGCATGACAATAGCTTAAACGTTTCCCAGAAAGTCGCCATTGCAAAACCGAAAGTCGCGTTGCTGCAATTCGTAACCGTCGCTTTACTTTATATAAAGAGGCCTTAATGCGACTGCTATTAAGTTTTGGCGTTTCAGCCTGTTCATAAGACGAAATTATTCATTGTTTGATCAGTGGGCTTTGAATCACAATTATATTTAAATGTTATTTAATAACTGTTTGTTTGTTATTTCGTTTCCAGACTGTGGTTCGGTGGTGAATGACACTTTGAAAAGTCCAAATTATCCTGAAGGCTATCCACACAATATGGATTGTGAATTTATAGTTCCTATTCCGTCCGACTTTAGAATAAAAGTCACATTTGAATACATAAAGTTGCCCAATCTAAAAGATTGGTATGAGTGCATGTAAGTGAAGAATGGCTGTTTCTATTGACTTGCATGACTTGCATGACTTGCATGATGTGAACAACGAGAAACGGTTGAGATGACCTATCAGTTTATTTTGCCTCAGCACTAATCTAGTCAAACTATTTAAAGTAAAAAATTCCTTTCCGGTAATCAAATCTTCTTGCTCCACCGACAATCTCCCCATCCATACTTCCCTGTTGAGTACGTCAGCAACATTGGCTATTAGCCCTACAGGCGCTTATTGTTCTTTTCCGAAATTATCGATCGTGCGTGGACTCTTAAAATAAGCAAGTGAAGCAAGCTATCAAATGTGAACTTTAGAATTATATATATAACAAGTTAACAGGCTTCGAGCCAACAGAGACGCCGCGCCAGAAGGATCCAAAACGATTCGCAGTCCAAACCTCGATAAATGATAAGAGAAGTAGTGCAGCACACGAGGACGGACAACTTCGAGCGAAGAAAGACATATACTCACTAAAAAATCTAAAAAGTTTAATAAAATACTTTTCGGTCCAAGACCTTCATCAGTTGTAATACAATAACTTACAAACTCCTTAAATAGGTTTACAAAGAGAGCGTGATGACACGTATTAACAAAAACGGTAATTACTCCGCGAAAAATTATCACAATCTACGAGAAAAACAAACATAGAAATTAAAAAATTGTCGAATCCACTGAAACTGTTAAGGAACCAGCGTAGAAATAAGGCGTGAATTGTACCAAAATTCCCAATCAAAACTAAGACCGGGGCCTTTGATGCCCGCTCAATTTGGAAAAATTCTCCACATTAATCATAGTTTATTCTTTTTTCGGAGTGAAATTCTTGGCACTCATTCAAGCCGAAAGGTGCCAGAGAGAACAACTGTGCGCTCCAATATGCTTCTTTGGCAATTAAAAGTTTCTCGATGTTACCTGAATTGTTTACGGTCGCCTGCACTTGATCAATGCATTGGAATGAGAGATCGCTTAAATCAAGTGGTGTTTTGTTAAAATGTACCGCTACTTCACAGGTCTTTTTCGTAGTGACCATAGCAGACTTGTGGCTGCGAAATTTAACTCGAAAGTCATTTGTTGTGGAACCATTCGTGCAAGAAATGTCGCCTACAATACATTTGAGAGGGAGAAACTTTTAATTACCAAAGAAGCATACTGGAGCGCACACTTGTTCTCTCTGGCACCTTTCGGCTTGAATAAGTGCCAGGAATTTCAATCCTAAAAAGGAATAAACTATGATTAATGTGGAGAAATTTTCCAAATTGGGCTGGCATCCCCTTGAAGGCTCCGGTCTCCATTTTGATTGGGAATTTTGGTACAATTCTCGCCTTATTTCAACGCTGGTTCCTTAACATTTTTGGTTGATTCGACAATTTTTTAATTTCTATGTTTGTTTTTCTCGTAGATTGTGATAATTTTGTACACTGTGATACTTTTTCGCGCAGTAATTACTGTTTTTGTTAATACGTGTCATCACGTCCTCTTAGTAAACCTATTTAAGGAGTTTGTAAGTTATTGTATTACAACTGATGAAGGTCTTGGACCGAAACGTTATTTATTAAACCTTTTTAGATTTTTTATTGAGTATATGTCTTCCTTCGCTCGAAGTTTTCCATCTTCGTGTGCCACACTACTTCGATATGTATCTATACATATATATATTTGTGGTCTCGAACTATTACTTTTAGTGCTTTAGTACACGTAAGTTTAGATTAATTTTTTACTTCATTTCCAAAGGTGTGATTATTTGACGGTCCGCGCTGACAACAGAAGCTATGGAAAATACTGCGGTGCAATGACAGGCGAGACCATTTTGGTAACTGGAAACTACATTGTGATAAATTTTCACGCTGGGAGTGGTTTTTCCAATAAAGAGAGAGGATTTGTGTTACAATTCGAGGTTGTTGATCCACCAGGTAACGTATCAAATTTTTCAGTTTTCCAGAATGTATTACAGTTAAAAAAGAGAGCAAAGGATTATCTTTAAATATCGCGCTCAGTAGAAACGACAACTCGCGTAAAGCTTAGAAATAGATTGTAGCTGTGAGAACGATAGCCTTGCGATATGTCGCCGTTATGTCCCACTGAAATATCGTCAATAAATCGCGATAATCCGCGATTATGGCTTGCATTACGTTTGCAGAGTATCTTAAGTTACTTTTGTTTTGACCGATAATATCTGACGATCCCGCCAAGGACTAAACAATGGCTAACGTGACCTGTTTTGCTTTAGTTCAACCAAGTATCTGTCCAACCGGTTGGTATTATCAATATGGATCATCTTGTTACAAATTCAGCTCTGAGTCTCTCACTTGGAACGAAGCTGTGACACACTGTCAAAGTCTTGGAGGCTACTTAGTGAAGATCGATGATGCCAACGAGCAGTCTTTTATCACGGAGAAAATCAAAGAAATGCGACATGTACAGGTTCGTGACGAAGAGAGGAATGACAACTCGGTAAATTCCTTTCAAACCACTCCCTAGACACTTAAAATCTTTACAATTATTCCAAGCAACGTATGGCAGTCTACGATCTCCCCCTACGGCTAGTCAGTTCTGAAAGCTGCAAATCTCTAAAATAATAATTTATCTTTTAATGAAATCGGTACTAACGAACGCCTTTCATTTTACGGATTTAGTCATGTGTTTTTCACGTTAATTCTTACTGTGAACCACAAATTGGGACAACAACAACAACAACAACAACAACAACAAATCTTTTCACCCTTATTCTTGAGAAGATTAAATTAACATCAAATAAAAAAAAATTGAAACTAAGAGGGTGTTGGCTTCCTAATATAACTAGATGGTTAACAAGGCTGGGAAGCCAAATCATATTCTTGACTTTCACCCACGTGACACCACACTTGACAACGGTTGCTATCCGCCATTAGTGTGCCCCTCAAGCGTAAACAAACAAAGAGATGCATAGTACTTTTACTAAATATGGTTCATTGTATAGTGGTTGTATGTACTTCTGAAAGCGGAAAATTCGTCGTGGCTGTCATAAAATACCCAAGATTGTATTGAATCAAGGAGAAGAGCACGAAAAGCTCACGAGAGAGAGAAGAAGGCGCTGGATTTAAGCGATCAGTCGAGGCGATGACAGAGACGAAGAGAATCCTCGACAGTCAATGAGTATGTGAGTTACATTTTGTTACTGGAAGAGCTGCAGCCTCCTGGGATAGATATCACATCGACTGGGTTCCAAATCTAAACCTCGGAAAAGAACAAGCGAAGCAACCTACAGTCAAAGAAGAAGTGAGTTTGAGGGCCGAAAGGGCCAAAGAGCGCAGGAAGAGAAACATCGAGCGTCAACAAATCGAAGCAGCTAAGAAGAAAAAAGAGCTGGAACAAAGTGGTCTGGCTGTACAAAACATAGATTTTACCACTGCCAGCGCATCTACGACGATGTTTCAAGCTTAGACCCTGATGAGGCTTGTGGCAGTACAAACTATGGATATTTTGACGGAAACGAGACAGAGAAAGGAAATCGAACGGTCGTCCACATAATGGTTGATCGTTCTAGTTCAACTGAGGACTTTGAAATAGTTTCTGAAGGCAGGAGAAATAGGGGAATTCAGGCACTAGAATTCAAATGTTTGTTTAAGAACTCTGTGTATCATGCTCCAGACGAGGACCTCTTCCATTCATATAAAGTTCGCCTTTACACCGGATTGTCTCCATTTGAAGTACTTAATGGTAGTATTCGAACATGTACGTCACCGTACGTATCAAGACGATCTAATTTAACCAATTTGAACAGCGTTCAAGAATTTATCATAACTTTGATGAAGCTACGGTTAAATGTACTATTTCAAGATTTAGCATACCATTTTGAGGTGTCCTTAACAAGTGTGTCAAGGATGTTCACCTCATGGATACAAGCAATGGATTCGAGGTGGTCAGACTTCATTTAATGGCCAGAAAAGGAGCAGCTATGGAAGACTATGCCAATGTGTTTTCAATATACCTTTGGTCGTAAGGTAACTGTAATAATTGATTGTTTTGAGGTTTTTATTGAGAAACCAACAAATCTTATAGCCAGAGCTCAGACCTTTTCTTTATACAAGAATCATAACACTGTTAAGATTCTGATTGGAATTACACCCCAAGGAACTGTCTCTTTTGTTTCTGAAGCTTGGGTAGGAAAAACTTCGGATAAATTCTTAAACGAGAACTCTGGAATCCTAGGAAAACTGATACCAGGAGATACTAATGGCAGATAGAGGATTCACAATTTCTGATAGTGTTGGGTTAAAGCAAGAGAGCTAGTGATTCCTGCATTCACCAAAGGAAAAGCTCAACTAGACCCAGTAGATGTAGAGCGTTCAAGAGGCATATCCAATGTTGGGATCCTTGTGGAGCGAGTTATAGGTTTACCACAAAGGAAATACACTCTTAGAAAGAACACTCCCCACTAAATTCTTGAGTTGTGACCTAAATGGTCCCACAGAGAACCAGGTACCCATAATAGATCATATTCTAAGAGTTTGTTCAGCCCTTGTAAATTTTTGCCCACCAATAGCACCATTTGACTAGCTAGTTTTTAAATCAGTTTTTATTGTTTTCTAAAATAATACCCTGGTGGAAATCTTTCCCATAATCCGACAGGGTATTGGAACCTTGATTATCCTATCAAGATCCTGTGGGATCCTAAGACTCTTATAAATAGGGATCCTAATCCTGGACAGAATCCTGTTTGGGATCCTGGTAGAATCCTACAGGGTCCTGGAAAATATTTTCACAAGGGTAGTGTAAGAACTTTGTAATATATTAGTGACCAACCACCTCTAATGACCTACGCTTTGGGCAGATACCTAAATACAATTTTGTACAGCTTGATCACTTTCAACATATGCATTGCCACTATGGTAACTAATTATTTGGTATCTATTAGTGGAATGGTTTTCATTAATCCATTAAATACACTTTGGGGTAATACACCATAGTTCCATTTCCGTTTTTTTTTTTTATCTTTACACTCTACTCATCATACTTTGTTTCACAGGTTAATGAAAACCATTCTAACTAATGGACAAAATTATTTAGCTGCTGATTAACTGAACTAAAAGAGCAAAGAGAAATGTCTTGTTAACAAATAGATTAACACTTAAATTGAGAACATTAGTGATGTAAATGCATGTCAAGGATGGCAAATATCAAGCTCATAGTGATTGTGGCTTTAACCAAAAAGCAACAACAACAAAAATTATTAAATTTTTGAATCAAATATGTTTTAAATAGTAAAAGTCATCTTGCATGTTGTCAAAATAATACGAAAAACAAGAACAAAATATTATCAATATTTTGCAAAATTATTTCAAAAATGGCAGTATTTTCCTCTAAAAATGAAGTGCAGTATTTGTGCTTAGATTCATATTTCTGGTAAATTCTATGACAAAGTTGTACAATTCTATGTATCAATGGGAATAATTTCACATTATTTTACACCAATAGATATGTTATGCTATTTATAAAATTCAGAAATGGCCAATATATTCTTATGAAAATAAATTGCAGTAATGGTCTTTAAATTCTTACCTCTGGCTAATTCTATGACAAAAATATACAATTCTAAGTATCAATGTAAGTGATTTCACATTATTTTACACCAACAAAAATGTTTTGGTACACAAAATTCAGTGATTTCTCCTGCATTTAGATTGCAAACAATTTAACTGCAAAATAAAAATTAATAAATAGCACAAAATAGTGTTAATTAAGGATAGTAAACAACAGATTGCACTATTTAGTAATACTAGTGTTTTGTGGGTAACTAAATGGCTGCATTGTTTGCACTCTAGTATATGTAGTTCGAGTTTGATTGGAGTATCCATCGAAAGATTCAGTGTGATTGTCAAGTTTTTCTTTTAACTTTTTAGCAGAAGAGAAATCAATTTCTTTTGCCCTTGCACAGGTAACATTACTTACATAAGTTGGAATAAGCCATGAACATTTTACTTGCGTATGGGCCAACTTTTTGTTGATTCGAGTCCAACTTTCGATATAAAATAAATCACTGGCAACGTGTGAGCACGAATCAGCTAGACCTGCTTTACAGCCTAAGCAATGAGCGGAGAAAATTCTTCTATCTTTTCCTGTAATAAGCCAGATATCGACGAGAGGACCATTCATACGCTGTTAATGTCGTACTTAACTAGAAACAATTCTTCCCTTCACGGACGCCACAGACCCAGAAGCCACTTGGATGTATGCTTCGAGACTTCTGTAGTTCTTGAACTGGTCGTCAGTATAATGACTTGTTTCCAAAACCAAGAAACTGAACAAGCCCGACTGCTCTACTGGCGGTAAATACGATTAGTCTTCATTTGGAATAGTAGCTGGATCGATGCCGATTTTTTCAATTTTCTGGATGTAACGATTCTTTATATTACCCTCCAGTGATGTAGCATATTTCGAAAATACTGGTATTGACATTTACAGGTCTATAAAAGCGCTTTTCAACGAGAAAATTAACAAACACTACAGAAATGGCATTACTTTACATACATTTCCTTGCTGCTGAGGGGCACAGTAATGGCGGACACTGTAATTGGATATGCCTGTGACGTCAAGTGAAAGTCACGAATAGAATGAATTACAATATATTAGGGCCGGAAATTACAATATTAGGGTCGGGAGCTCCATCTTTCCATACAATTACAAACCACACACAACCCACAATTCCTCAATTCGCTACGACAAAAGGCTAACGCTCGAAATGTCAGATTCACTCAATCAACTTAGTTGATAAAACCAAATGATCTTTTACACAGGTTCGTACAAAACGAGACGATAGTAACATGGTACTCGATGATGATAGGTTGTGTACCGTCACATAACACTGGGAAAATGATAAGTAACAAAGTCAGCTTTTGCGAATACAATACCGAAAAAAGGGCTCTGAAGGTCATTTTTTGTCGTTGTCATCCAAAGGAGATTATAAACATAACTCCTAGATCGAAAGAGGTAAAAATTCCATAAGTCTAAAACGTGAGCATCATTGCTACGATTTTTCATTAACAATCTCTTACTTTTAGGCAACTTGGATTGGGCTACACGATCCTGATAACAGTAACAATTTCAAATGGATTTATGATGATACTCTTGCCAATTTCAGCAACTGGAATACAAACGAACCTAATAATCCAGCGGTATGATACAATTATTATACCATTCTTATCATATAACTGTTTAGTTTAACACAAAACTTGCAGTCATAACATTAAACCTTCCTAAAGAATCACGCCCCCCTCAAAAAGGGGCAATTAAAATTGATTTTCCAATTCTGACTACACTCATAAGAGTCATTTCATGTGGAAAGTTTATTTAGGGTGCGTCAGTTAGTCCTGAAGTATAGGCATCCTGATACTGCACAATCTTGACATACTGAGATACAATAAAACTAAGGGTTCTACGAAAAGAAACTTTCCACACCAAATACGAAAAACCCCGTTGATAAACCACTCTTGAGATGTGGCCAAAAAATACAAGGAAATGTATTCCTCATCTAAGACAGGAGCACAACACCCCGAGGGAAGGGTAGATTAACCTGGTTACACTAGTAATCGCAAAGAAAAATTCACTATTATAATGATATTTTACAGGGAGTCGGAAAACGAAAATTACAAAAAATGCAAAGAAAGAAAGTGGTCAAGAATAAGACTGACCGATCGACCTCGAATTGCTCAATTTCCTCGGGAGAAACCTCTTCAATGTGCCATCAGAATATCAATTTCTGGCTTATTCGTTCCCATGCCACTCAACACTCAGAAATTACATACTTTGATCTGCATGCTGTACTGGGCCTTTTTTTAAACTCAATCGCGTCTTTTTAAATTTAAGAATCATATCTAAACTTCAAACCCTTTGGTTCAATTGCAAGCTTAAACTTGAAAGATTGCCTTATATCTTTGACTCATCGTATGTTAAAATCACAATTGTAGGCATAACGTTAATACTCGATTCACAAACAGATCAACCTACCATCCTCCTAAAATTTGAAAACTATGAAAAGTTCAATATCTGATGTAATGGACCTAATTTGTAGAATGAAGTCAGGGATAAAAAAAATTATAATTTCATCCTCGTTTAAAAAGAATGAACTTCACTAAACATCTAGGGTACAGGACGAGTTAAGGTGGCTGAACACAGTTTTCGCGCGCGCTTTTGCTGATGCAATTCAGCGCGCGCACAAGGATTGCAAAAAACAAACATGCCGTCAACAGAGCGGTCATTTTATTTACTCTGCACGTATCCGCACTATCTGTTCTATTTAACAAATGGTAAACACCACAGCGTACACTATTGAGTTATGGATGCACGCGGGAGGTTGCTAAGCACGAAAGAAGCGTAAGAGTCGCTCGAGGCGATAGCCGAGAGCGACTCTAGCTTCTTGAGTGCTTAGCAAACCTCCCAAGTGCATCCATAACTCAATAGTGTACGCTGTGGTGTTTACCATTTGTTTTATAACATAACATTGATACATTGTAGCTAAAGAGTTCTCTTTTAATTAACAAATCTTACGCGACCAGAAAAAACAAGCGCGCGCGGAAAAATAGTCTTTGCATTTGCTCACGTCAGCAGCGTACACCCATGGGCAAATGGGGGACGCTAAATTGACCAATCAGAGCGCGCGCTTTACTTTGGTTATGTTATAATTTTCTTTAGAGTTGGCGCAGTGTACTGAAGGCTTTAATCTTTTATTACAAAGACATGTTAAGGAGGCTCGAAAGGGTTTTCAACAATTAACAGCAAGCGCCAATCATTAAAAGATATCAGGACTGTCAAACTTATCATCAGGATAATAACTCGACATATGCATAACACTATGTTAGGGAAATCTTTTAAGGGGGTTCGTCAGGCATTATCTGTTGCCATGGCAACAGTACAGTAGTGCTAAAAGACCCTCTAAAACTCAGTTTTTGAAAGATATCTCAAAAACCAGGTCGGTGACCTAGTTTTTTTTTTTTTTCACATTTCTTAAACGTCATCACATTCTCTACCTGTATACGTGATATAAAAAAAAACTACCTGGTAGAACTTGAATTATTTAGGAAAAGGCTGTTTTAAAATGTAAAAAAATTTCCTCTAGATAAATTTTTTTTAAATTTTCTTCAGGAATGCGTAATGATGTAAATAATTTGTATACAAAAAATTAGGGTAGGTCACCGAACTAATTTTCGAGATATTAGTTCATCAACTTAGTAAGGTTTATTTCCGGTTTTTGCAATTCTAACTTACACTTTTATGTCCGGTCACGCGTTTTTTACTATACCGCTGACTCACAGGCTCATTTTCGCGAGAATGAGTTCGTGTCCGCGCAATTAATCGATGGATGCCCTCAGAGCGGAAAAAATCGTTCATCCTGATGATGGATTCACAGCGTTTTGTAATTTTACACCTTCCTGAAAATAAGTCATCATTTGAGACTCAGACTGCTTTCTGTTACGACAGTTGGAAATGAACTCCGGAGAGAATTCTTTAGAGGAATGATGACAAGTTGATTTTGCAGATGGCGCCAATGCCAGTACTCCATATTGAGGCCGGTAATGTTGAGTTTCTCGTACACAGATTGTAGTGTAACATGAGATAAACCAGCATCTGCCAGCTTCTGGACCATGTTTGTCGAAAGATGAAGCTTTCCATCGAACGTCTGGATGGTATCTTGTCGCTGTTCCGAGAAGATGGCTTGATCGAAGGCCTCATTCAGCGAAGCACATGCATTTACCATGATTGACCGATATAATTATTGTTCATGTGCAACTTGAAGTGGAGGAGTGAAAATAATTTGTAGTGAAAAGAATTTGCTTTAGCGTCTTCCAGATTGTCATGAGCGTCAAACTCAGTGGAAATTAGGGTTTCTTATACGTCAGTAATTTGTTGGTCGTCGCAGATTTCGCGAATTTCTATAATTTGCTTGGTACTAGAGGTATGAACAAGACCTGGCTTCATTTTTCTTTTTTTTCTCTTTGCCACTGCCATAACCGTGAACTTTCATTATTTCATTTTAAATGGAAAACAAAACAAATTTTGCAATCCTTTCTTAACAAATGCGAGTTTGCCTTTACGTAGTTGTAATTTACAGTGTATCGAGGGAAATATCAACAATCTTTCTCACAAGTTTAAGATGAATATTTTATTTTAATTTTACCGTCTGTTGTTGAATTAGAATTAATTTAAAGTCTCATCTACATTTTTACGATTCCTTGTTTACTGAAAATTATGTTTATTTTTATAGAACTTTTACACTTCTCCATTCCTGTTCATAAAACTGTGAATGTTTACAATCCTGGATCCAACAATGATTTCATTTTCCTTTTCATCTTCCAGTGAGTTGTTTGAGAAAGTTCTCGGTCATTTCATTTTATTAGGAGTCAAATACAATGCGAAACAAATCGTAGCACTCAGAGGTATCCACTTAAATTTCTCGCGGAACAAAGTAAGACCTACCGAATGCACTCGACACGACTTTATTGATGGGGTGTCGACTTCACCATCCTCCTTTAGCTTGTTAAATAAAATTTTTTTGACCACTTTCGGCAAGAACCCTGCCATCTGAACATTTTCCTACCTGCTTTCAAAAAGTAAACTTTCCATTTTTGTTTCTCAAATAACCACTTCCGCTGGAAACAATAGAGCTAGAGGTACCCGGCAATTTTGAAACGCTCATGGCGGCCATGTTTGTTTACAACTCGCCCGCGGATCTGATCGCGCGCGCCATCGCTTATTTCTCTCGCGAGTAATAAGCTTGCGTGTGTCATGGAATCCATTCTCCCCGCGGTCGAAAAAACCCTTTCGAGCCTCCTTAAGAAAGTTAACGGTGCAAATTACCCAGCAATTCTCAGCTTTTTCGCCGTTACCGAAAGAAACCAGTTAAATTCAGCGCACGCGTAGTAAGTAAAAAATTGCGATTGAATGGAAAATTGCTTTCTCGGAAATATGCCTATTTCTTGAAAACCACTCATTTGAGTTTCACGAAATTTGACACGAAAATACTTTAGGAAATAACTGAAGTATTGAAAAAAATTAATTTTTAACAAAGGAAATTCTAGATATAATTTGGATATATTAACAAAGTTGAAATGGTAAATTGGCCACCGTAACGATTACAAAAGCTGACGTTTCGAGCGTTAGCACCTTCGTCGGAGCGAATTGTGGGTTGTGTGTGCTTTTAAAGGCAGAAAATGGAGCTACGTTATTGATGGGAACATGGCAACGAGAAAAACAAGAATAAATTAGTGGAATGAAAAGCGTTCGTTGAGCTCTGTGGGATTTAGACTGCCGGTTTGAAAGATGAGCTTTTGTTCAAGATTTTTACGGCTTTCCGTGCTACCTAAGTGTAGGGAAAGACCGCAGATTGCCATATGTTGCTTAGAATGATTAGGTAAATTAAAATGTCTAGCGACTGGTTTCGATGTGTCCTTGTCATTCCTTTCCACATCTCGAAGGTGTTCTCGGAATCGGTCACCTAGTCTTCTGCCTGTTTCGCCGATGTATATCTTTTTGCAATATGTGCAAGTTATGCAATAGATTACATCGGCGGAGGTGCACGTGAAGTGATCGGTGATCTTAATGGATCGTTTAGGTCCCGATATTTTATCAGTGTTGTGAATAAAAGGACACGTTCTGCATCGTGCACGAGCGCATTTAAAAGTGCCTGGTTGATCATTAGTCTGAAAAGAACTTCTGACCAAAAAATTGCCTATGTTTTTGTCGCGTTTGAATGAAATGAGCGGAGGCTGCGAAAAGATAGTGCTTGTCTCTGGATCGTTTTGAAGTAATTTAAAGTTTTTAAGAATGATGGATTTAACTGAGTGGTTGTGAGGCTGAAACGTGAGAGTGAATGGAATGCGGTCGGAATCTTCCTTATGCGACGTTTGTAGTGCTGAATGTCGATCAATAAGTTGGGCGCGGTGGTAACCCGCTTGAACGACAGAAACAGGGTAACCACGTTTATCGAAAAACTGGCACATTGACTCTGATTTGTGGTGGAAATCAGAGTCATCACTACATAAACGACGAAGTCTTAGAAACTGAGAAAAAGGAATGGAATTCTTAACGTGAGATGGATGCGAAGACGAATATAACAAGTTATTATGCGAGTCTGTAGGTTTGTAATACACACTAGTGCATAAACCGTTACCTTCAATTGAAACTTTGATGTCTAAAAAGGATAAAGAATTGTCAGAAATTTCCCAGGTATATTTCAGAGCCGGGTGAAAAGAATTGACTGCAGTTATGAATTGAGTGAGCTCCTCTCTGGTAGAGGAGGTAGCGCCGATACAGTCGTCGATGTAGCGACCGTAGAGTTCAGGTCTGGACCCGTTGTATTGGCTGAAAAATTGATGTTCGACAAAACCTACAAAAAGATTGGCATAGCTAGGTCCCATTTTGGTACCCATGACTACACCATTGGTTTGTTTGAAGAAGTTATTTCCGAATGAAAAACAATTGAGTGTGAGCACTAGTTCGGCTAATCGTAGTAGTGTTTCAGATTTAGGTTCCTTATCAGTACGTTGATCAAAAAAATGTTCAAGGGCCAGAAGGCCTTCGCCATTAGGAATGACAGTGTAAAGAGACGTAATATCAACGGTGAAAAGAAGTTTGTTTTGGCCAAGGAAATTAAAGTCTCGAAAATTTTGAAGAGCGTGTTGGCTGTCCCTAATATATGATTGTAAAGTTTTGACGATGGGAGCCATAATTTTGTCTAGATAGCTGGAGACAAGTTCGGTAGGGCAACTGCAAGCCGAGACAATGGGCCGACCCGGGTTGTTAGGTTTGTGAGTTTTAGGTAGAAAGTAAATACGAGACGTTCTAGGAGTGGTTATGATGAGATTTTTTGCTGTGGCCGGCAATGCTTGTTTAGTTACGAGTTGGTTGATCGTATTCTTGACGGAGTTTTGATTGCTGGCAGTGAGGTCTTTTTCGACCTTTTGATAAAAAGAGGTGTCAGAAAGTTGCCGCAAAGCTTCTTTCTGGTAGAGGTCGGTGCGCCAAACAACAACTGAGCCGCCCTTATCGGCAGATATTACGTCTCTTTACACTGTCATTCCTAATGGCGAGTTCGAAGGCCTTCTGGCCCTTGAACATTTTTTTGATCAACGTACTGATAAGGAACCTAAATCTGAAACACTACTACGATTAGCCGAACTAGTGCTCACACTCAATTGTTTTTCATTCGGAAATAACTTCTTCAAACAAACCAATGGTGTAGTCATGGGCACCAAAATGGGACCTAGCTATGCCAATCTTTTTGTAGGTTTTGTCGAACATCAATTTTTCAGCCAATACAACGGGTCCAGACCTGAACTCTACGGTCGCTACATCGACGACTGTATCGGCGCTACCTCCTCTACCAGAGAGGAGCTCACTCAATTCATAACTGCAGTCAATTCTTTTCACCCGGCTCTGAAATATACCTGGGAAATTTCTGACAATTCTTTATCCTTTTTAGACATCAAAGTTTCAATTGAAGGTAACGGTTTATGCACTAGTGTGTATTACAAACCTACAGACTCGCATAATTACTTGTTATATTCGTCTTCGCATCCATCTCACGTTAAGAATTCCATTCCTTTTTCTCAGTTTCTAAGACTTCGTCGTTTATGTAGTGATGACTCTGATTTCCACCACAAATCAGAGTCAATGTGCCAGTTTTTCGATAAACGTGGTTACCCTGTTTCTGTCGTTCAAGCGGGTTACCACCGCGCCCAACTTATTGATCGACATTCAGCACTACAAACGTCGCATAAGGAAGATTCCGACCGCATTCCATTCACTCTCACGTTTCAGCCTCACAACCACTCAGTTAAATCCATCATTCTTAAAAACTTTAAATTACTTCAAAACGATCCAGAGACAAGCACTATCTTTTCGCAGCCTCCACTCATTTCATTCAAACGCGACAAAAACATAGGCAATTTTTTGGTCAGAAGTTGTTTTCAGACTAATGATCAACCAGGCACTTTTAAATGCGCTCGTGCACGATGCAAAACGTGTCCTTTTATTCACAACACTGATAAAATATCGGGACCTAAACGATCCATTAAGATCACCGATCACTTCACGTGCACCTCCGCCGATGTAATCTATTGCATAACTTGCACTTATTGCAAAAAGATATACATCGGCGAAACAGGCAGAAGACTAGGTGACCGATTCCGAGAACACCTTCGAGATGTGGAAAGGAATGACAAGGACACATCGAAACCAGTCGCTAGACATTTTAATTTACCTAATCATTCTAAGCAACATATGGCAATCTGCGGTCTTTCCCTACACTTAGGTAGCACGGAAAGCCGTAAAAATCTTGAACAAAAGCTCATCTTTCAAACCGGCAGTCTAAATCCCACAGGGATCAACGAACGCTTTTCATTCCACTAATTTATTCTTGTTTTTCTCGTCGCCATGTTCCCACCAATAACGTAGCTCCATTTTCTGCCTTTAAAAGCACACACAACCCACAATTCGCTCCGACGAAGGTGCTAACGCTCGAAACGTCAGCTTTTGTAATCATTACGGTGGCCAATTTTACCATTTCAACTTTGTTGATATATCCAAATTATTTCGTTACTCCCACCGACGCAGCCCCAAACAGTTTCTTTCGAAACTATCAGCCCTGAAATTCTAGATAATGGAGTGAACCTTCAACAAGGGATAATTAAAGATCTCTCTGTTAAATTGTTAGCAAAATGGTGTTAACTTGTGAGTATCGTTACAAGCTCGTTGCATGCAAATTATAAAGATAATCTAATGACTAGAATTTCTACAAATAAACAAAACCGATTTTAAAGGCCCGTTTATATTTATTCAAGTCGCCATGGCAACGACACATACATCAGCTTAGCTATCAAAAAAAACAAAGTTTGTGTTGTTAACTTGCTTGCTGCCAGTTTTGGCGACCGAGAAATCAAAGGTCTTAGAGAAAATGGTAAAAGAAACACAGGTATCAAAAACTGTGTTCAGCCACCTTAAGCCGTTGTTTTTTTTGTGTTGTTGTTGTTGCTGGCAAACAGGAGGACTGCGCAACAGCTTATGGGGTTTGGTACGACATGTATGATGCGCCCTTCCCTGCGGGGAAATGGAATGACATACAGTGTAGTGTCACGACTTACTTCATTTGCGAGAAAAATGGTAAGTCCAGTTGCTGGCCGTTTTACTCATCGTTTTTACATGACGTCACGGCCAAGTTGGTGGCCAAGTCTATCTTGTACATGTTGTGTTAAGACTATTGTCTTTGTTGATATTCCGGTCTCCACCTAATTTTCACTCATTTCTTTAGCTGTAGGAGCAGTGATTCCAATTTAATTGTCTATGTTTTATTTGTCAAAAATCCTCGTAAACTGCCATCCAAACGGGAATAGGTTGATGATCCCAATGCAATAAGGAAATAGTAGGTTAGATCTACCCTTTATCAGTTTAAGAGTCATATTTTCACGACCCTGCGATCTTCTGCTGTATGGTAACCTTAGTTCCCTTATTTATGAAGAAGCAAAATGTTCTCAAGAGTGATACTGTCCTTTGATGAATTATTAATAACAATCATTGTAAACGAGTTGTTGTTGTTTTCTTTTTTCAGCCGACTGCGGTTCAGTGGTGAATAACACTTTGAAAAGTCCAAACTATCCTAAAGGCTATCCACACAACATGAAGTGCAGTTATTCAGTACCTATTCCACCTGGCAAGAGAATGAAAATCAAGTTTCAATACTTTAAGTTGCCTGATCCTATTACTGATATGTTTCAGTGCTTGTGAGTAATGATCGATTGTTAACCCCATGCGTACAAAGGGGAGGTGGGGGAGGTGGTAGAATTAATGTTCAACTCCTCCCCCCTTCACCTCATTAACTCTGAAAACGAGATAATTTTATCTTTTCGATGATTATGAACAGAACTGAATAATAAGCCAATGTAGTTTCGAATCCATGGCTGTCCCGTGATAACAGCACAAAGTACTTTTTGCCTTCAATAGTTTGAATTCTGAATTTTGTGGGAGAAACGATTTCATGCTTTACGATGAATTTATGTAAAAAAAGAAGTGCTATTGATGATGTTTTTGTTTCACGTCATTTATCTACGCTTGCCTCGAACCATTTCTAACACGCCTCTTTTCTAACTCTGTCTCTCAGTATTATCATTATTTTGTGAATATTTTCACTTCATTTTTGGAATTATTTTTGCTTAATTTTCTTAAAGAGAGGACTTTCTGATGGTTCATAACGAACAAGAGCAATACTTTGGAAGTTATTGTGGTACAGCATTTAGAGAAACCATTTTTGCAACTGGAAATAAAGTGGTCTTAAAGTTCCAATCTCTGGGTGGTTTTGACAGCAATGACAGAGGATTCTTACTACATTTTGAGGCTGCTGACCCACCTGGTAAGACAAGATAGTAGCAACAGAAATGAGAACAGGGGGAACGTTTATATAGAAACTGTGGGGCTGCCTCAGTGGTGGGTATTACGCGAGTATTTGGTTTTATCCACTGAGTTGATAATGTGAATTGGCCATCGTGACGAGATTTTCAAGCGACGTTTCGAGAGTTAGCCTTTGTCAGATTCCCTGTGACGAAGAGCCAACGCTCGAAACGTTAGCTTTAGAATTAAGTCACGGTGGCCGATTCACACAATCAGCAGACGAAATGATTAACTCTGCAGAACCTGGTCCGTTGAAAAGTGAAATATCAAGTATGGTGATTCATGACAAACGGCGCATACAGAAATAGAGGCTCTATATTATTCATCTCTTTACTTAGCTGAGTCAAGTCTCCGTGTTGATCAGTAACTGTAGTCCAAAAAAAAGAGAAGGTCCACTTTCTCCTCCCCGACCTCCACCACTTTTCGCTCGTTCCGTTGACTGAGAGCCTGGGAATGGCTAAGTTAGGCACCGCATAAATTTCTGAATGATCTCTTTAGTGCAGAGCTAAGTCAAATCACTTACTTGTGTTGTGTTACCTAGGAGATTCTACTGTTCGTGGTCTTCTATTAACTCTGTGTTGAAATTTTGAGCGACCTACCACGAAAACCTAAAATTTATCCAACCAACCCCCTTTCCCCCTTCTTCATAAAAAAAAAAAGAATTGGAGAATGGTCTTCAATTTGTGTTTGAGTTTACTCTCATGTGTATAGTAGGGATAGTAAGGAAAACATCAATTCCTTCAAACAAACTTACGATCAAACAGATGAAAATTATCAAAATAGTCTAAATGCCCTGTGATGTAATCTGCAGAGTGTTGAATGTTACTTCTGATCCCGAGATCTAGTGAGACTGAGCCAGTTCGACTCAC